>NC_091126.1:37490748-37578248 GCF_040183065.1 Periplaneta americana
CCTTGCATTATTATTTATAAAAAATATATTGGGTAAAGTGTCTATTTATTTGTAATTCTCTTTTATTTTCGTGTAGAAATAAAAGTTTGTAGAACGGCCATTTTGCAATTTCCTTTGCATTTACTAATGTAAAATAGAAAATTTTTTACAAATTCATGAATCTCTAATTGAACAATCCGCAACAGAAACTAGTTTTATTTTCTTTATGACTTTCTGTGGTGTTAATTTATGTATCTCCTGGAAAATAAGATATTTGTACACAAAGCGAGATACGGAGAATGGGTCTTAAATGCTCTTGGTCTCGTCTGGATTCGAAACCAAGTTTCTGGTGTCGAAGTTGTGTAATTGAATGCAATACAATGCAGTGCAATGCTGTGAAATGTAATGTAATGCAATGCAATGCAATTATTATACTGCCCCCATTCGAGCTCTGTCGCCCAGGAGGGAAAACGGATCACATGATGCTATGACAATACAGAAACTAAAGTGCGTTCCAAATCTTGCTAATGTTATTTGACCTGTTAGGGAAATAAGATCTTGACTGTTGCTCAGCTCTTTGGGAGGTTACTTACTCTCGACAGACACTAGAATGCCAACTTATAAAAACATGTAGGAATAAACAATATCCATATATCGCTATTTGAAATATGATTTTGAGAAGATTTCCTTCTTCGTCTATACAAAATTCATATTGACCCAGGAAATTTTGTTTAAACCCTTTAAGGTTCTTCGGAAATATGTCATTAATCGCTGTTTTGACGTGCTCTAAGTTCGGACATTGTTTTAGACTTTGTTTCAGGTTTCCAGATAAGAAAATCGCACATGCTTAAGTCTGGGGAAGGAGGTGGTCACAATTTTCAGCATATACTCTATTTTCGCGAAGATTATATCGTCGCCTGAATGCAAGAACTAGGTAACTCGAAATTTGCGTTTTTTAGTTACCTCTTTTATAGCATAGCAAAAATCACACAAAATGTAATCCAGGATCTAGGTAACTGATGGAACGATACCAGCGACATCTATTTTCCAATATAACAAATAGGTAAAAGAAAACGAGACATATTCCTTAGTGCAATAAATAAGTAAATAGGCGATGTCACAAAATATGAAAAATCAAGTTACCTAGTTCTTGCATTCAGGCGACGATATCACAAAAAATTGAGACATAAGCTATTACAAAATGCTTTTTCAAGTATTTATTAATTTTATATCGAATATGGGGGACTCTGTTTCACCCGAAGATATATAAGGTTTAAGATGAAGACGTTGTAGCATTGTTTATGTATATAAACATAATTTCAAACGAATTAAATCAAACCTATGTGACTATACCAATTTAGGAAAGCAATACATAATAACTAAAATAATTACAAGGAAAAAAAAACAGAAAATATCTATGTATGCTGAAGTGCTATAAAGTGAGTTGAGGCACTGAACAACTGTATACACTGAACTGATCCACTGAATTTCTGTATGCACTGAATTGATTCACTGAATGCCTATATACACTGAATTTATGTACTCAAGTTCAATCCGCATACACAATGTAGGTCCACTGACGTTCCCTACACACTGAAGTGATCCATTGAAGTTCTGTATAAATTACACTGAATTGATCCATTGAAGTTTTATATACACTGAATTTCTATATACAGTGAATTGATCCATGAATTTTTATAATTATATACTGAATTGATTCGCTGAATTTCTATATAGTCTACACTGATTTTTTTCACTCAAGTTCAACCAGTGTACATAATATCGGTACACTGAAGTTCTGTACACACTGAAGTGATCCATTGAAGTTCTGTATACACTGAATTGATTCACTGAAGTTCTATATTGTATTGTATTGTATTGTATTTATTAACATTCCATGGTATTCATACACGCTTACAGCTAGAATATGGAACAAGTCAAGAAACTTAATACTATTATAAAATCTTAATTTATAGTCACAGTCTAAATGAAATATATACAGACGAGATTTACAATATAGTCTACTAGTACAACACATAGTTTTAGTATCAATTTCATGAAGTGTTATTGAATGTCATGAATTCACCTATAGAATAGAAGGCGTGAGAAATTAGGTACTTCTTCAATTTGGCCCTAAATAATTTTGTTTTGAGTTTCATTTTTTATATCGATAGGGAGGCTATTAAAATTTTTACTGCCATATAACGCACTCCTTTTTAATAGCACGATAGACTTGCCGATGGAGTATGAAAGTCATTTTTTGACATGTATGTATGCTATGAACTGTTGAATTAATTACAAAGTTTTCACGATTACATACGAGGAAGACTATTAATGAAAAGATATACTGATAAGCCATGGGCATTATTTGTAGTTTTTTGAAAATAGTTCCTACACGACTCCCTAGATTTCGCACCTACTATTATTCTAATTACTCTTTTTTGTAATAGAAATATATTGTTACTATCTGTGGAATTTCCCCAGAATATTATTCCAAAACTCATTACCGAGTGGAAGTGTGCAAAATATATTGTTTTTAAGGTATTGATATTTACTATCTTTTGCATAGATCTAATAGCAAAACAAGCTGAACTTAGTTTAGGGGTAATTTCTTTAATATGATTTTTCCAATTTAACGCATTATCGATTTTTAAGCCAAGAAATTTGGTTATTGTTGTTTCTAATAGGGATCTATTGTTAATTATTGCGCTAGAAATTTGCGACGTTGAATTTGGACAGGATTTAAATTGAATAATGTTAGTTTTGTTACAATTTAATACTAATTTATTGACTGAGAACCAGTCACATATTTTGAAGAGAATTTCCTCTGTTGAAGATTGGAATGTGTTGGAGTTATTGGCTGTAATTACTATACTTGTGTCATCTGCAAATAATATGGGATGACCTACATCTTTTATAAGGGGGCAAGATCATTTATAAACACTAGAAAAAGTAGGGGACCTAATATTGATCCTTGAGGAATTCCATTATTAATAGTTCCCCATGCCGATGTAGATTTCATAGTTGTATTGATTTCAACTTTCTGTTTCCTATCTATGAGATATGAGTGAAACCATTGGTGTGCAACACCTTTAATTCCATAATAATCTAATTTATCTAGCAGCATTTTATGATTTATACAGTCAAATGCTTTGGATAAATCACAGAAAATCCCTCCAACTTGTAATTTTTTATTTACTGCCTCCAGAAATTTGTCAGTTAAACTAAATGTTGCATTTTCTGTGCCTTTATTTTTCCTAAATCCAAATTGTTCTGGGACTAAAATGTTGTATCTTTCTAGATGATGATATAATCTTTTATACATTACTTTTTCAAAGATTTTGGAGAAGACTGGTAGAAGTGATATGGGTCTGTAATTTTCTGGAGACGTTGTTTCTCCCTTTTTGAAGATAGGAATAACCACTGAATATTTTAATCTCTCGGGAAATATACCATTGAACATTGAATAGTTACATAAATAACTTAATGACCCAGCTATAATATGTGAACTCGCTTTTAATATTTTGCTTGTTATTTCATAATACCCTGAGGAGTTTTTTGACTTTAGATTTTTAATAATTGCAATTATTTCTTGTTTGTTTGTTGGAAATATTTGACTATTTGGGAATTTTGTCGGAAAATATTGTGTTAAAGAATCTAAACTGTTACTAACATTATCTTGGGGGATGTTGAGGTTATCATTTATTGTAAGAAAATATTTGTTAAATATGTTTGCAATTTCATTTGGGTCTGACGTTTTTGTATTGTTAGATATAAGGGTATAGTTTGTTACTTTACTTTTTGATCGTCCACTTTCTTTTTTAATTATGTTCCAAGTTGTTTTGATTTTATTATCAGAGTTTTGTATTGTTGTATTATAGTGTAATTCTTTAGCTTTTTTAATTACTTTGTGCAATATTTTTGAATAATTTTTATAGTGTTGTTTTAAGTTTGTATCATTACTATTTCTGCTCTGTATGTATAATGATCTCTTGGTTTTGCATGAGATTTTAATACCTTGTGTAATCCATCTATTGTTACATATTGTTATACATAATGAATTGATCCATGAATTTCTATTTACTCTGAATTGATCCGCTGAATTTGTACAACACAATCTATTCACTTAACTTCAATCATTATACACTATGTGTATCCACTGAAGTCGTACATGAATTGAAATGATGTACTGAATTTCTGTACACTCTGAATTAATCCAATGAATTTCTGTATACACTGAATTTATCTCTTGAATTCTATGTACACTTAATTTATCTACTCAAGTTCAGTCAATGTACACTATGTCGATTCACCGAAGTTCTGTGTACACTGATGTTCTATACATGCTGAATTAATTAATTGAATTTCTATATGCACTGAATTTCTAAATATACTGAATTAATCCAGTGAAATTCTATATACACTGAATTGATCCAATGAATTCAGTGTACACTATGTGGATCCACTGAAGTTGTATAAAATTGTTATCTCCTGCAGTTATCCACTGAAGTTTTATGTATGCTGAATTGATCCATTAAAGTTCTGTATACACTGAATTTAATTGAGCCACTGAATTTGTATAAACATTGACTTTATCCACTGAATTTCTACATATACTGAATTAATCCACTAATTTCTATATACACTGAGTTGATCCATCGAATTTTCATTCTTATACGCTTAATTAATGCACTGAATTTCTACATATACTGAATTGATCCACTAATCTCTATATACACTGAGTTGATCCATTGAATTTTCATTCTTATGCGCTTAATTAATCCACTGAATTTCTGTATAATGACACTGAATTTATCCATTGAATTTCTATATATGTTGAACTGTTGCACTGAATTTCTATATACACTAAATTTGTCAACTATAATGCTATATAAACTAAATTAATAAGCATCAAAAGGTCTTGAAATAATTGTTCATTAGAACATAGTTTCTGTAAGGGAGTGCAGAATGTATAACCTCGGAAGTCCAGACTTAACTTCAGCTTATGTCTCTGTCGCCAGAAGCATTAAAGTAATAGGGTAATTAAGTCTCACGATTTTGGTATTCTCTTCGCACTTACAACTAACTTCCCTCTCTCAATCTTGAATCTTGTAAGATACTTGTTAGCCGTGGTCTAACATAAATTGTCACAGCAAAATTATATACCAGTATTTTACACTTTAATCTGTGGAGCACGATTGAGAAATACAAGTAACTTGTTAAAGGTCGTGTCGTGCTGTTCTTTCATTGTTCCTTTTTACTTGGTTATTTAACGACTCTGTATAAACTACTCAGTTATTTAGCGTCGATGGGATTTGTGTTATCGACATGGCATTTAGCGATATGAGGCCGACGATTCATCATAGATTATCTGACATTCGCCACACAGTAGGGGAAAACCTCGGAAAAAACCCAATAATGTAACACTGCTTAACAAATTTTAACCTTCTTTTTGCCCTGGCCATGTGATACATGTTTCCTATACAATTTGAATCTCCTGAATACGAATATGACAATAAAAAACAGTTTTTGGTTACGGTTTTTTAGAAATTTTCGAATTTATTCAAATTTATATCTATTCAAAATACTGCTTTGCATGAAGATAATAAGGTTAAATACTCACTGTTCAGAAGATTATAGCTTTCTTTTTCCGCATTTTCTTTTATACTGGGCAACGGGTACATCACGAGCTAAAGTCCAACAATAGTCTGCTAGTATATTGGTACTCCACTATTTTTGGTATCTTTTTTTCCGTAGTTGAAATTTCTTGATGAAAGCGCTCACCATGCTCATCACTGAAATCGCCACAATTCTCGGGGAAAAAGTCAAGATGGGAGTGAAGGAAGTGAATTTTCAGGGCCATGTTACAACTCATACAGAGACATCATTTTATTTTTACTTCAATTTTTATTGTACCTGAGTTTTTGAATGTACTTCACTCCCACCCCTTCTACTAAGGAAGTTCCAACTCCACACAGAACCAAGACCGCAGATAGTAAGCAGTACTGAGTTACTGAGTATAGTACGTACCAGAAATATGTTCGCGTTTTCCAGTGACGAAAGAGCTTTCAATATTGAATCATATTTTCGCACAGGTACTGTCCGTTTGCCTACGTCGCATCCCGATTTCCCCCACCTGCTTCTGCTCGCCCCTCTGTAATAGCTGGGCTGTCTTAGCTCTTTTCTGAAAACATTAATTTCTCTTAGGAATTGGAAGTTTACGTAATATTATACAGCTGTTTAATTTAACTTAAATAAAAGGGCCTCGTTAAGTAATTAACTGTCACGTGATTTCCTCCCTTTCTACAATCCTGCGGCATAACCACTTGGACGGACAGTAGATAGCATGTCTGAGTAATTTTAAATTTTCGGGTCGGGCAGAAGTGAAGATTGAATTTACAGTACGTAGAGTAGGTACAGAATTATTTCAACATGAGTTACTAGTACGAAGGACGAAACTGGCAATTGGAATCAGATGCAATAGTCTATAGTGCGATAATATGCACAAAAGAACTGAAGCCTGTATCGAAATGAACGGCCACCATTTTCAAAGTTGTGTTTAAATATTCATATTATGATTATTTTTCAATTTAACTTCTTTCTCTATATTGTACGCTAATGTGCTGTAGACAGTATAATATACACTGCATAATGAATACGTTCGCATGGATAATTCACTTCGTGAGTAAAAACACTTATTCTTAATACAGTACTGTACTTTGATTAAAGAATAACCTAATGAAAATTATCAAACTCAAAATCGCGATATTTCCTAGTTTACGTAAATGGATGAACTACTTTTCTTCCTTCCTATACCTAGTAGAGTGATTTGTGTTTTACGCCAGTATCATCGAACTCCAGTCTTGGAGGGGGGGAGCAAGCGGTGTTTCCGGTTCTCTAAAGGTATAGACAGGTTAATATTAAAAATGTTAGTACAAATAAAATGATGTCCCTGTAGTTTCATACGCCAACAGTAAATTCTGCACTAGTTCTTCATAGTTTTCACTTCTACGATTACCCATAAAATTTAATACAACCTCCTTGAATGCAATCCATGTGGCTCTCTCTTTTCCTTCCAACAAAGATTCGATGTGATTGTCCTTCATTAGTTCTCTAATTTGTGGTCCATTGGAAACCCCCTCTTTTATTTTTGTTGAGTCACTAACAGCAGAAAATATTTCCTGGATATATTTAAATGCTTCAGTTTCATGAGTCATTCCTTTAACAAAATTCTGCATTAACCCGACCTTAATGTGTAAAGCTGTAAAATTACTTTATTTTGAGGTACAAGGGGTTGATGTATAATATTTTTCTTCCTGGCACTTGTGATTGTCGTGTTGGTTATACTTTTATTTTATAAGGTTTATCTCGAGCGCGACATCCCCATTCGCGCAGAAAGGAGCAACATTTTGTGTAGCCTAATTGCATTACAAGAAGCAATGCTACAACCTTCAAATCCGCACATATAAGCCATTCGTACTTTGAATATTATCATTAAAGCACGTTTTAAAGAAATGCACGCCATACACAGAACACTAACACCATGGAAATCTCCTGGGAAACTGAAGCGATTTCATACGGCGAACCTGTTTCTCCTCCTCCAAATGGAACCGAAAAGGGCCGTGCAAAATATAAACTACAGCGATGTTATTAAAGCTCACAGTGAAAGAAATACAAATCTCAAGTAAAATCAGGTAAACCAGCCGTGGCGGGAATGCGACTCGCGAGGACATTGTGGCTCGAAATGAGAGCTATGCATTTCTCTTGCTTCTAACCTTCCCCAACCCCCACCATCTCACTCACTGGAGTCAAACTCCGTTCCATTTGTATTTGTCTCTGACCTGCGAGTGGCGTATGTCTCTCTCGAAACCATGTACCTCTACAAAAACGAAAGTTTCAAATAGAATGGGAGGACGAATTTTTTTGCTGTCAATATGATGAGAATATTAAATGTATGATTCGTTCACGAGTATTACGAGGAAGACGGTTGTATAACATAAAACGGCATTATACTGCATGTTACTCATGAAAAATTAAAGGCTAGGTGTTAATAATAATAATAATAATAATAATAATAATAATTTTTTATTTATTTATTTTATTTATTTATTTATTTATTTATTTATTTAGAATATTAATGTGCGAAACAACAGCACAAGGCCAATTACAGTTTAGCACAGGTACAAAACGAAACAAAACAACAAATGATGATGAGAATGAATGATAGAAAATGGCAATGAGATGAAAATACAATCAATATAATAGTCTACATTACTCAATTGACCAAATTGCAACAAAATAAATAGTACAAATAATATTATTAAAATTAGTTCAGTGAGATAATTAAAATAATGGCAATTAAATAAAATGTATTACAAGTGAATTAATGATATCATATAAATGAAGACTGGAATAATACAAGTAATATTGTAAAGTTATGCAAATGACGAGAATAGTATGATACATATGTAACAATGGCATAAATAATAAAACTGACATAAAACTCGAAAAGTATTACTACACATTAAATGGATCCAAGTTCAATCCATGAAAATTAGCATATTTAATACATCTGCAGACCGGAGACAGAGATTTAGAATTCCTATTATAAAACATTTCATGAAATCTTAAACCCTTAGCAGGAATACGAAGACTGATATTGCTTATGAAGGATTCACAATCAATATCACCCTTAATGACTTTACAAAAAAATAAATAATCAAGATCCTGACGTCTGGTAAACAAACTACCGCAATTGAAATATTCGCAATTAGTCTCATAGTTATAATCGGAATTTGGTAAAAATCTATAAGAACTCAGGGAAATAAATTTTCTTTGAATATTCTCCAATTTAGCCGAGTCAGTGGAAGTAATGGAGTTCCATACAACAGATGCATATTCAAGCTTGGATCTAACCAATGTATAGTATAAAATTAATAAACACATAGGAGTAGAAACAGAATAAGTTATAGACCTAATTAGACCAAGCATTCTTAATGAATGGGTATAAATATATTGCACATGATCATGAAAATATAATTTTGAATCAAGTAAGACAGCAAGATCTCTAATACAATCTTTCTTAGTAATTACGACATTACTAAGAGAATAATTAAATTTTTGGGAAGTAGTTTTCCGTGAGAAGGAAATAACAAAAGTTTTGGATTGATTAATTTTCATTCCATTTTCAACAGACCATTGTAAAATTGAATTAATGTCATTTTGAAGAATTTGACAATCAGCCGAACTATTAATTTTACGAAAGATTTTGAGATCATCCGCAAACAAAAGACAGCTAGAACTTATTCTCTTACTTATATCATTTATAAATAATAAAAATAGGAGAGGTCCCAATGTAGACCCTTGAGGAACTCCACATAAACTATTAAATGGAACCGAGAGAGAATTACCTAGTCGAACACAAGACTGTCTATCTGTTAATTAATTTTGAAACCAATTAACGTAGTTAGTGGAGAGACCAAAATTACTTAATTTATTTAATAAAATTTTGTGAGGAACAACATCAAATGCTTTGCTAAAATCAAAATAAATTGAGTCAATTTGACCTTGAGTTTCGACAACAGGCATAATGAGATTGAGATAGGAAACTAAATTAGTAGTAGTAGTAGATTTCCCTCTAGTAAATCCATGTTGGGCCGAATTGATCTTATTTTTGACATAAAATGAAATGTGTTTGTGAATAATTTTTTCAAAAATTTTATAAAAATTGTTTAAGATAGAAATGGGTCTATAATTAGTAACACTGTTTTTATTACCATTTTTAAAAACTGGAATAATGGATGCTTCCTTCCAAAGTGATGGGTAAATTCCTGTTTTTAAACTAAGATTGAATAAAAAAGTTAAAATGGGTATGAAAATATTAGAGCAACCCTTGATTATAAAATTAGGAATGCTATCAGTACCTTTAGATTTATTAGGCTTTAGCTTTTTAATGGCTTTAGTTACATCATCGGATGTAATTTTAGGCAGGGGCAAACAGTCAGCAATATTAGAATCATAAGTAATGAGATTAGAGTTACAATTTTGTTGAACAGATTTAAATTGACTAACAACTGCATTTGCAATTTCTTTTTCATCTGTGATGTGAACGCCATTTATTATTAATTCTGTGGGATAGCTATTAGTTTTTCGAAACGTTTCTACATATTTCCAAAATTTATTTGGTTCATGCTTTAGGTTATCATCAATTGATTGTAACCATTTGAATTTATCGGATTTAATCATGGCTTTGACTTGTTTTCTAAAATTAGAAAAAAATTTGATAATGATGACCAGTTTTATATTTTTTGTAATTTTTATGAGCTTTATTTTTTTTATTAATAAGCTGACGTAATTCGTTTGAAAACCATTTAGGATAGTGCGATTTTTTTAACAAAGGTGACAGAGACACAAAGAGATATAGCATTGCTTATAATTTGAGACAAGGAATTTGCAGCAGTGTTTACATCAGTAGTGTGATATATGCTAGTCCAATCATAATTGTATAGAATAGAATAAAGATTCAGATAATCACCTTGAGAATAATTTAAGTATGAACTGATATGACAGTGTTCTGGTAACGATAAATTTACTTCAATATAAATAGAGATAGATGGATGATAAATATCCTCTATAACTAGAGAGTGATCGGCAAGTTTAACTGTACTGTTATTGACATTAGTAAAAACCAAATCAAGAAGATTTTTACTCGTAACTGTAGAGTTCATTTGAATTAATCCAAGAAGGCAGGACGAGGAATATAAATCCTTAGCCTTAATTTTAGAGTAATAATGAGTATCATTAAGATTAAAACCAGTTGACCTGTTCATACCCGGAGTATTGAAATCACCAAGGATTACTATTCTAAAATTTTGAGTGTCAAGATTTTTTTAAAGAAAATTAAGATAAGATTTTAAGTGACTGTGATCTGTATCAGGAGAGAAATAATGGTTACCAATTAACAGATTAAAACCATCAGCAATTCTAATTTCAACCCATACGCATTCACTAATAATTTCTAAGTCAAAACGCCTTCTCGTAAAAGGTAACTGGTTGCTAATCGCTGTTAGGACACCACCACCTCTTTTTTTGTTAGTGTCTTCAAACAGCCTGTCTGCACGAAACACAGTATAATTATTAGGAAATAAATTCGAATGAATAACTGAATCAGATAACCATGTTTCAGTGAGACATATAATGAGATCATTATTACTCACTATATTTTGAAAAATTTCATCAACTTTAGTATCAAGTCCACGAACATTTTGGTAGAAAATCTCAAGATGATTAATAGAACTGAACATTGAAAGTGAGAGCGAGCGAGACTAAGACTAAGAGGCATTTCCCTGAGAATCAACGGAGTTCAAATTGGCAGAATACGCAAAATGCTGCTCAGGCTTTAGTTTACCATAAAAAGGTGCAATTAGGCAACCTGCAGGCCAAACTTCAGGATTGTTAATGGAATCGAAATCCCTCACATTAACAGTGATGTGAAAGGAAGAATATGATTGATATTTAGTTTTTAGTTTAGTTACAGCGAGAGATCTTAGCTGAAGTTGATTCTTTAGAGAGTCCTCTATATTGCTTGTGCTGACTTTTGAACTAAATCTCGAAACAAATAGAGATTTAATTTTTATTCTCTCAGGGGCCATTTCAATGTTGCTCGTAGCCAATGTTCCAACTTTGGGTTCTCTTTTTTTTATATTTCTTACGAGATACCAATTGAAAACCTTCAGAGTCGTTGGCAGATGTTGAAGCAGTGGCCTGATTAAGTTCAAGATTGTTATGTCTAACTGTAACAGGAGGAGTTGTGGACACAGACTTCCTTGTTGCTGACGCATCAGAATTACAAGTATGTGGATTGTCAGCAGCTTTGTTCTCTGACACAACCTTACTCTATGACTTCTTAATGGGGTCATTAGATCGAACAGAATTAGTAGATTTAATTTGATTAGGGATTAAAGGGCAGCCACCCTTAGGTAATACTTCAGATAATTGCTCTTTGAGAACAAAATTTTCGCTTTTCAACTCGTTCATGTCTTTCTCCAGATTCTTTACATAAACCAATATATCACTCACCATGTCCAATAGCGAGACACTATTAAGTCTTATTGTTTCAATTTGTACAGCAAGCCCATCATATGACGATGGAAAGTTCGGAAGAACCAATTCTCGGGTAGGTGAGATCACCTTCTTCTCCCCAGGTTGAGTGGATCGCACTGATGTGTTGTCTCCTTGGGAAGATTTCAAAACACTTAAACATTTCCGGCACTTATAAGTTGAACTTCCACTCTGCATGAAAATATCGAATTCTGCTTCGCCAATGTTAAGGCAATCGAGATGAAATCGAAGACCACAGGGTCCCGCACATGTAAGGAACTTCTGTCTCCCGAAGAAGGCCGAATTACAAATCGTACAGATATCCTTACTTGGCACCATAGCAGTACAAGCAGCGAGGCACTGACTAAGCAATTCAGGCAGCTACTCACTAGCACAACCGTTCAGAATGACGGCTGACGACCGAATGATGATGATAATAATAATAATAATAATAATAATATCATCATCATCTCTGTACGTCGAAACTTTTTCAGCAGATGTACGAATAATGCGGTTAGCTCTTCAATTTGAACTCTCCGATTTACTATGTGATGTCAAATGAAAGCTAGATGCAAGGACTTGACAAATGTTGAACTTTCAAATCTTTGCCAAAAATAAATATCCGAAGCTTCGTTCTTTCGCTTGCTCTGTTGAAGCCATGTTCGCTACAACTTACGTTTGTGAAAAATTATTTTAAACAACGAAAATAGTAAAAACCGAATTTAGATCACGACTGACAGACAAATACCTTCTTGATCAACTACGACTGGCAGGCAGTAAGTGACATAATTCCTTATTTTGAAACTCTGTCGCAGAGACATTCTGAAGACAGTTAATTTTAGGTTGTGGTATTGTTCATTTATTGTTCATTCCTTTCTTCGTCACACGTACTAAACATTAGTTTGTAACCTTATACTCTATAAAATTATATTTAAGCGCTTGACGTAAGGAAAATGAAAATCCGTTAATAAGTCAGACAGTTGCTTCACTTCCCCTTCGGGTGTCCGCCTCCCTCCATAGGTGCTATGCACGTTGCAGGTTACACAGTGGCTCGGCGCACAATTACATTTTCGCCACCCCTGAGGTAAACTGAAGCGAATTCATACCGGGAATCTGTTTCACCCCCTCCAAATAGACTCGTAAAGGGGCAATAAAATAATTTCCGTTTCTACAAGTGCTTCTAACACGATGGCCTACTTATACTAATATTGTTTTCACATAATGAGTCGTCACATTTGTAAAACAAAGTAGTTACACACGAAATACGGTGATTTTCTAATTAAAATGCATAGAAAATGAATTATATTGTGCATCTCGAAAACGCGAACTGATGGAACATTTTGCTTGTTATTTTTTAATTCAGTAGGTCGAAATTAGTAAGAATTTGCTAGTTTTGTGTCGGGACCAAAATGAGTGTTGACCAGTGTAATCAGCCCAAGCGGGATCCGAACCCACATCCGAGCTCAACTCCTGATCTGCAGGCAAGCCCAACGGCCGACTGAGCTACGCCGGTGACTTCCTCAATCGTTGGTCCCTACTCTGCTTCCTTCACAATACACACAGCCCGTTCCTGGAATTCCTTGTCACAGGAAATCAGGAGCAGTCGGAGTCTAAAATCTTTCAAGTAGAGCCCGGACGAGAAGTTATGGCATCGGCGCGAGGGACGCATTTTAGTTCGTTTGCTTGGACTCGCCCTCACACTCAACTGGAGGGGTGTTGGGTTAGTTGGTTACTAGCATTCCGAGTGTTCAGATCGTTCTGCTACTACCGCTATTGCTAATACTGAAAACATTGTCCTTCTGAGCGCCCTCATTATGGCATTGTCTAAGGTGTGAAATCATAGAGTAGTTCATAGTCAAGGACATGAAATAGCATACAATGTATGGAAATTCATGTCAGAAGAGGCTGTAAACGGAATACCAATTCCATTGAAAAGCGTGTGTGCAAGAGTACTGGCTGCCACTGGTATTTCAAAGCGAACCTTGGCAAGAATCAGGAAAGAAGGGAAAAATATTGAGGCAGGAACAGCAGATCTTTCTCCAGTCCGGAAAAATCACAGCCGAAGAAGAAGATTGTTGCAGCTGTAGACAGTTTTGATGAGGAAGTCATAAGAAGACTCATCTATAATTTCTACGCTACGCATAAGCAGAGGCCGACTCTGCAATCGCTTCTTCCAAAAATGGATATCAGTGTATGATTATGTGAAGAAAGTAGAGATTAATTACATTGAAATTGAGCACGTGATGGACAGTATTTTTAGAACATTTCCATAAACTTAGGGACATCTGATTCCAGCACAGATCAGTCGTCTGATTCGGACGGAGAATAAGAATGTAAAGATGGAATAGCGGGCGTAATTCCATTAGGTACCTTCGGACTCTTGAGTAGGAAAGTGGTGATACTAAGGTAAGACGAATGTTTTTACAAAGAGATGAAACGGATATGCCTGTCGCTCTGAGCTTGAGAACCGTAACCCAAACAACCCCCACTCCTGTACCCTGCTGGGCGGCAATTTAAAACTTCGCGCATGTTGGTGCCATAACATCTCGTCTCAGCTCTACACTCTACTTAGAAATGTTTTTATTGAACAGAACTAGACTCTTGCGGAAGTCTCTAAATAGTCTTAAATGACCAAGTCGTTATTTTTTTCTCCTCTCTCTTCTTCTTTTTTTTTTCTTTTCCTTTTTTATTATCTTGATATATTACTTAATCATTTGAATCGCACTTTTTAGAAAGGAACTACGTCAAAATGTTCTATTTTTCAGGAGAGCAAAAGAACTTACTTTCATGAATAAATACCAGTGTACCAGTGCCGTAATATATACATCAATTCGATGTTAGAGATACAGGGAAAGGTTTGTTTAAGTTCCTTCCTTTGTTTATCTTTGCGTATTGGAAGTATTGATCATTTCATCAGAAGAAATAAAAATGACAAATTTTGACTTAGTTCCTTTCTAAAAAGTGCGATTCATTTGTATTTGTATGCCATTTAGTACGACTTTGCTAATCAAAATTTTATGTCTTGTGACCCACACGTATTCTCCTATTAGTATATTAACTGTATAATATATCTCAAGTGAATTAATCGTCGAATTTATCTCGAGCATTTTAGGTCTTATAAATTTTGTGTGTGTGTGTGTGTAAGTGTGTATATTCCCCTTATGTTATGTAACTGATTTTGATTATCTGTAATTTTCTACTTTATTTTATATATTATGTAACCGATCTTGACTATTTGTAATTTTATATCATGTAACTGATATTGACTATTGTAGTTTTCTACTGTATTTTATGTAATTTCTAAGGTATTTTCTTTTGTGTTGTTTTGTAATCTAATTTTGTATTTCATGTATGTTATTGAAACCTGGTTGAGTGGAAGAGAAGGCCTCATGGCCTTAACTCTGCCAGGCAAAATAAACCAACTACTACTACTACTACTACTACTACTACTACTACTACCACCACTACTACCACTACTACCACTACCACCACTACCACCACCACCACCACCACCACAGGCACATCATTTTATTTTTACTAACATTTCTAATATTAACCTGGCTATACCTTTGGATCAACGATTGAGAACAGAAAACACCGTTTGTACTCCCTTCCATGACTGGAGTTCGATGATACTGACGTAATATACAAACAAATCACTTTACTAGGTACAGGAGGGAAGAAAAGTACTTCATCCATTTACGTAAATTAGGAAATATCTCGATTTTGAGTTTGATCATTTTCATTAGGTTTTTGTTTAATCAAAATACAGTAAAATATTAACAATAAGAGTTTTTACTCACGAACTGAGTTATCCATGCGGACGTATTCATTATGCAGTGTATATTATACTGTCTACAGCACATTACCGTACAATATAGAGAATGAAGTTAAATTGAAAAATAATCATAATATGGATATTTAAACACATTTTTGAAAATTGTGGTCGTTCATTTCGATTCGGGATTCAGTTCTAATGTGCATATTATTGCACTATAGACTATTGTACATAATTCCACTTACCAGGTTCGTATCAGTAACTCATGTCGAAATAATTCTGTACCTACTCTATAAAAGAGTACCTTACGTACCGTAAATTCAATCTTCACTTCTGCCCGATCCGAAAAGATAAAATTACTCAGACATGCTATCTACTGTCCGTCCAAGTGGTTATGTCGCAGGGTCGTAGAAAGGGAGGAAATCACGTGACAGTTAATTACTTAACGAGGCCCTTTTATTTAAGTTATTTTAAACAATTGTATGGGTATAATATTACGTAGAACTAAGACAGCCCAGCCACTAGCCTTTACAGAGAGGCGAATAGAAGCAGGTGGGGGAAACCGGGATGCGACGTAGGCAAATGGACGACAGTACCTGTGCGAAAATGATTCAATATTGAAAGCTCTTTCGTCACTGGAAAACGCGAACATATTTTTGGAACGTACTGTTTACTATGACCTTATGGCTACTATGACTGTATATCGGTCTTGAATCTGTGTGGAGGACGGTTGAACTTCATTAGTAGAAGGGGTGGGAGTGAAGTACATTCAAAAACTCAGGTACAATAAAAATTGAAGTAAAAATAAAATGATGTCCCTGTACTACTTCAATAACATATTTTTTTTTAGTTTATTTTTAATGATAGCCTGTACAGATTGTTAAAAGGCTGCATATCTGATTTTGCAGCTGATTTGGTCAATTAGTCAGTTGTTTCTTTTGTAAGGACACTTACATGACCTCGAACTCAGGATATAGTGCTAGGGAAAATATTAAATTTGATATTTGATCCTACGGCTATTGGAGAAACAGTGTTGTTTCTTTTCTTCTGCTAGCATAGCGACTAGGCATTGCAGAAAATCGTATACAGAACGGCCAGGACTCGCATTGCCATGCGAAGTATTGAACCGATGATACCGACACTGCGAGCACCGATAGCTCAGCGTATTCCCCGCTTTTTTGCCATTCATTGAAACCTGATGAAAGCATACAAAATTAGCGACTTTTGAGAGTGAATTCTACCATTGAAATAGAATCAGGCCTCGTCACTAATTAATAGAAATATTGGATCAACCGTGCCATCATGAACAGGCAGCAGCATCCGTCAACGGAATGCACGCAAGTCTTTTCACACAATCTAGCGACCGCAACGTATACGCTGCTTAACGTTTTGGGGGGCTGAAATTTAAAGCTTTTTTATTCACTAAAAACTAGTGTTCGCGAAATAGTGTACTCAGAGCTAAACGGCTACGTGTGCTTTACTGGCTGAACATCTTTGCACGTATTTCTTGCAGAACCTCTTAAGTGAGCGAATCCTTAGACCAATATTTGAAGGTTCAGAGCCATAATGGGCCAAGCGCCATTTGTTAAGAACGGAGAAAGCAAGGGTTGAAGTTAAGTGAGCGAATCCTTAGACCAATATTTGAAGGTTCAGAGCCATAATGGGCCAAGCGCCATTTGTTAAGAACGGAGAAAGCAAGGGTTGAAGTTAAGTGAGCGAATCCTTAGACCAATATTTGAAGGTTCAGAGCCATAATGGGCCAAGCGCCATTTGTTAAGAACGGAGAAAGCAAGGGTTGAAGTTAAGTGAGCGAATCCTTAGACCAATATTTGAAGGTTCAGAGCCATAATGGGCCAAGCGCCATTTGTTAAGAACGGAGAAAGCAAGGGTTGAAGTTAAGTGAGCGAATCCTTAGACCAATATTTGAAGGTTCAGAGCCATAATGGGCCAAGCGCCATTTGTTAAGAACGGAGAAAGCAAGGGTTGAAGTTAAGTGAGCGAATCCTTAGACCAATATTTGAAGGTTCAGAGCCATAATGGGCCAAGCGCCATTTGTTAAGAACGGAGAAAGCAAGGGTTGAAGTTAAGTGAGCGAATCCTTAGACCAATATTTGAAGGTTCAGAGCCATAATGGGCCAAGCGCCATTTGTTAAGAACGGAGAAAGCAAGGGTTGAAGTTAAGTGAGCGAATCCTTAGACCAATATTTGAAGGTTCAGAGCCATAATGGGCCAAGCGCCATTTGTTAAAAACGGAGAAAGCAAGGGTTGAAGTTAAGTGAATACCGTAGTTTAATGAAGATTGACATATATAGTTTGAATGCGTATACTTTATATTACTTGCTATGATTCCATTGAATTATGGTAACCCTACTCATACTCATCCTTTTTCACAATAGCCCTGCCAAGACTCTGGAATTCGCTACCTGCTAGCATCAGGGACTGTCGGAATAAAATTGAATTCAAACGCAAACTTACTAGGCACTTGGTCAGTAATTGATTTCTTGTAAATATTTTCCTTAAGGGGTTAGGTACAGCTTACAGCAATAAAATATTTGGAAATATTCAACATTTTTTCCCCTCCATTACTGTATCTTGTACAATAGTGAAAATTGGTTTGTATACACCATTATTCTTCTGCTATATGAAAAAAATATTTTTACGATTAAAAAAAATATTTAGTTTTTTTTTTACTGTTTCTAAATGGGACAGTTCACTGTGCAGTGAAGAAGCGTTTCCCTCATAATTCATAAATTTGTTAACTTTTTCATGTTCTCTTTCTTCTATTTTATTACTGAAACTCATGTTTACAATATCATGCTCTTTCAACTACATTTATTGATAAATAATATATATTTTTTTATTTTGTGTTAGAAGAAAGTACTGCTACCTGACCATTTTTGAACGAATTTATTTTCTATCAGACAATCTATGAAAGGTAGAGAAGTGATCTTGCATCATATTGTAGATATAACATGCATAAATACACACAAAAAATGTCATCACAGAATGTCGGATAGTTTTTTAGTTATGTGGGAAATGCTTCATCACTGCACAGTGAAATAAATTTTGAAAAAAAAAAAGTAAATAATTTTTTTAATCGTAAAAATATTTTTTCTTATAGCATAAGGACAGTGTTTTACGCACACCAATTTTCATTATTGTACAACATACAGTAATGGATGAAAAAAATGTTGAATATTTCCAAAATTTTACTACTGTAAGTTGTACCTAACCCCTTAATCTATCACAAAATATTTCAATTTCCAGTAATTTCATCACTATACAATTTTGTTATTCTAGGTTTAATTTGTAATTCAGTAAATATAAAATATTCTTTGTTTTTCTATGATAAATTATCTAGCTTTCATTAGTCAGATAATCTTTTCATACTTTGATTTTATTGTAATTGTAAATTTAATATTAATTGTAATTTTATTTGTAATTGTATTTGTAAATTTAATACTAATTGTAATTTTATTCTTCATATTATAGTTGGAAACTCCTGGTAGAAGGGAACAGAAGGCCTGACGGCCTTATGTCTACCAGGTTAAATAAATAAATACTAATACTACTACTAACTTCATTTTAACCATTGTCTTCTACGGTTTTATTAAATGGCGCTTAGCCCACTATGGTTCTGAATCCTTCATTTCTTCTTGTATAAAAGTGAAGTGGGTAGGTATTGGATGGATACACACGCACGCACGCACACACATACATATTTCTTGTTGAAAAACGATATAATTTCTTGCTACTCGTTTAATAAATTTTTAACACAAGTGTTCGATTTTACTCTGGGAAATTATATGAAAATAACGAATATATCCATCGTAAAATTTCTTATTTAACCGGCGAGTTGCATTAAGAAAAATAAATTCCTCATTGGTCGAAATAAATTTTTCTGGAACTACAGTCTTCAGTTTAATAATTCATCAAGTTTTATAACAGATGTTCTTTAAGTACCATATATTGAGTTGTCATTAGGTACATGCCCACTTAATCGAAGTCGATCAAATAATTTGTCTTCTTCATTTCTTAGAAACATTCGACACATCGCATAGACTGTATGGGTGTTCCCACATTTATCTTGCAGACAAAACATTGACATGAGTTGCAATTTATCGTGGTACAAGTGGGGTGTTTCTAGCGTGTTCATTTGTCAAATGCAGGCATTGCTCCTTGCTAATGGGCCCTTGAACTTCAACTCATGGCTCTTTAAATGTATGGAGAAATGTGTTTAGTATTAATAAGAAATGATAGAACTGTTCCTTCCACAAATTGTGTTTTCGTATGAAAAAATTCCAATTAGGCCTATTTAAAAAAGCGCTTCTCTTCATCTTTAATGTTACATTTTCGTATGTGTTGATGTGAGCGTTGATGCTGCCTTTGTTCGTCAGATAATAGAATATTACGAATGGAGCTCACTCTCACACGTGCGACAGGTTATGTACTACACGTTTGATGGGCTGCGTCAAAATAAAAAAAGAGATTATAAATAGGCTCCGTATTCCTGTTACCTATAAACTGGAATAAATTTGCTTCAATCGAAGTATATGTGACGTCACAGCGCATGTATAAGACGTACGCTCGTATACAAAATACTGGATGATTGTTCAAAATGTATCATGGCTCGCTGTATGCCGTCATGTGGCTAGCCGATGAGCCTAGAGAATTAAATTTTCCTACACTTCGGCAGAGGCGTATTACCTATGTGCCAGAGAAGTTGCCTACCAAGTACGGCGGTCATTCTGAAGAGTACTTACCGATACGTACGGTAACGCCGTTAGTGGCAGGAATGTGAACTGTTTGGAAACATGTACTGAGGTGAGTTTTTTTCTTACTGTCGAGATATGGGGAGAGGGTTAAGACGATTACTTACTTATTTGTTGACATTAACTTCGACGGTCAACATGGACACGGAGCATTTGATTTGTGTTGTGGAATGTTGCCGTACGCAACCGATGATAACAAATACCCTGCGTACGACTTGGCCGTGCAAAACACAGTTCGAAAGAGGTTATGGTAGCACACAGACCGTACAGACCGCCATCTGTTGCTCCGACGTTCAAGTCATACCGTACACGTTCTCAAGTTCAGATTGAACGCCTTGATTAATAGGCAACTTCTCTGACATAAAAGCTGAAACTCGCTTCAAATCGCTGACTCACAACAGTGACGTCATGACACACTTTGAAATGAACACCCAGTAGTGACATGACCTCTGCCCTCTTCCTCTGGAAAATCAAAATTGGGACGCAGTCATAGTGAGTAGTCATCGATCACTTCTCTTATTAGTAATATTATTTAAATAACTACATCTTTGTGTTTGATTGAAGGTTCATTGTAGAGGTAGAATTCCTTAGGTAAGACGCTCAATCGTGTAATACTGCAGTGCATAATAGAGGATATTTAACTAATATTTTCACTGTCAATATAGACAACATTACATATAAATTGCGTAAAATAAACTTAAAAGTGACAAAAACAGTGCACTGAAAGACACTGAAATACCAGAAGGCACAGAAAGTATGTTGAACGTATTCCAGAAGAACCAGTATCATCAAAATCTGAAAATTATGAAGATATTAACTCAACTTTTAGCATGGAGTTGTGTAGCTCACCATGATGTTTAGTGCCAACATTCCAATTAATAAATTACATAATCTACATTTTAGACAATTTCTAGAAAGGTACATATGAAATTAGTGGGTTTTCAGGGAAGAACAATATGCAATATCCTAATGAAACACGAAAAAATATCAGATAATATCTTGCACTATATCATGCACCAATAACGTCATGTGCTATTGAAATAATTTCTTGTAATATAAAATCATTTCTAGGTACATCCGCATACGGTCAAGTTTCGCAAATTACGAATGCACGTTATTATTCACTGCAAAGATCACCGACGAAAATGAACATCACGGCTGAAGCATGTGTTTACTAGTATAGCTTCAGAATGTCGGGAGTTGACTGTACTCCACAAACACGCAGCGTCGACCTGTTGGCTTATATCCTTATCCGTTGCATATCTGTGTTCGGCGTACTACTGGGTGTTCAGTTCAAAGTGTGTCATGGCTCTCTGTATGCCGTCATGTGGCTAGCCGATGAGCCTAGATAATTCAATCTTCCTACACTTCCGCAGAGGCGAATTACCTATGTGGCAGAGAAGTTGCCTATCAAGTACGGCGTTCATACTGAAGAGTATTTACCGATACGTGCGGTAACACCGGTAGTGGCAGGAATGTGAACTGTTTAGAAACACGTAGTCTACTGAGGTGAGTTTTTTTCTTACTGTCGGGATATGGGGAGAGAGTCAAGGCGATTACTTACGTATTCATTGACATTAACTTCGACGGTCAACATGGACACGGAGCATTTTATTTGTATTGTGGAATGTTGCCGTACGCAACCGATAACAAATACCCTGCGTACGACTTGGCCGCGCAAAACACAGTTCGAAAGAGGTTATGGTAGCACACAGACCGTACGGACCGCCATCTGTTGCTACGACGTTCAAGTTATACCATACACGTTCTCAAGTTCAGATTGAACGCCTTGAATATAGGCAACTTCTCTGACATAAAAGCTGAAACTCGCTTCAAATCGCTGACTCATAACAATGACGTCATGACACACTTTGAAATGAACACCCAGTGTATACACAATGTGCCTTTATCTTCAGTCTTTAGGTAGCTGGAATTCTAAGCCTAATTATAACAATTCTTATGAAGTATTTTATGCACAGAAGTATAACTGTCATCGCTTGTTTCAATTTCCTGCTCTTACAAGCAAACAATATCATGGGGGCAGATAAAATATATGTTTTCTCCTTCAAAACAGTGCTTATAAAAATTTTGGCCACGCGGACGCAACTACGCAACGCTAGAATTATTTTGTATTGGCACATCCACTTGTACGATTTTAATTGTGTATTCGCCGAGGGAACAAAACTCCATTTGCACAAAAAATCACTTAAACCCCTTCAACCGAACACCATCGATTTTATCTTATTAAGATGCATAATAAGTGGTTTTATCTTTGTAATAATGACTCAAACAACAACTGCAATCATATCATTTGAAAACATGACAAAGAAATTAAATTGTTATGAACATATTATATAATGAAAGTTTTGGTTTCGATTCCCGACGCAGTCATGGATTTTCCCCACTTATCTAATTATTCCTTCGGCCGAATTATGACACCGGGATTTACTCAATCTCTGACAGAAAGGAATGTGTGTATGTATTTATTAACACTACAATTGGGTATACACCCGGTGGCAGTGATATATAATATATAATAATAACCGTTACAATAATACAATAAGTACAGCAATAATAAAAAATGAAATAAAATAGAATCAAGTAAAATAAAATAAACGTAAATTTATTTCTAACTATAAATAAGTAGATGCAATAAACCTAGGACTATAAATAAAAACTAGTCTATAATAACGCCTACAATAAGCAAAATTAAATCTAACTTATAACAACTTCTATTTCACCCAACTATTACCAATTTAAGTAATTATATATCACCTTAATTAATTACATACCAACTTAATTACATATCATCTTAATTAATTACATATCATATTAATTTATTTATATATCAACTAAATTACAAATCATTTTAATTAATTACATATCAACTTAATTAATTATATATCAATTTAATTAATTACATGACAACTTAAATAATTACACTGCACCTCCAATTACATTTTCAGTCTAATCTTCTCAGCCTTTTCTTAAATGTATTGATTTTAAGAGGACCACCCTGAAAGATTGCCGCAGGTAAGCTGTTCCAGTCTACTATTGTGCGGTTAACAAAGGAAAATTTTGCCACGTCCTTTCTTTGTTTTCTACATTTAAACTTCCTAATATGATCAGCCCTTCCTAAGTATGATGTGTTGCTAATCTAGCATTGATGTCGGTCCATGATTTGTGTCTCATTTGTGCCTTAAACAGTGCGGTTAGTCTGGTTTTTCGTCGCCTTGATTGGAGAGATTCCCACCCTAAGTCTTTTACTATCTCTTCACCATGTCCTTTTCCCATTTTGACATATTTTGCTGCCATGCGTTGGACCTTTTCTATTGAATCGATTTGGTTTTGTCTGTACGGATCCCAACCTACTGCTCCATATTCCGTAATTGGGCGAACAAGGGTTTTGTACGCTAATTCTTTTGACTTTCGGTTAGATACCAGGGGTATTTCTTTTGGAGGTGAAGACGGCGGGCATCTCTCCTCCCATCCAGTGCCGTGAAGGGGGATGAGTTTACCTCTTAACGTGTATAATGAGGAACCATATATCATCTAATGACATTATAATCTTTTCATTAAATTTTCTCTTTTAAGCAATGTCTGTTCGAAAATTTATATAACACACTGTAGATTTTAAAACTTTTATCTGTTTCAATATATGGGGAAGAGGCACGCAGAGCATCTAATTTAGCTTGGCATGAAATGCCCCACAGTTGTTTATGTAACTTGCAGCTATATTGGCTAACATTGCTGGAGGAAATGTGCTCTTGCAGTCAATATAATTTTCAAGCACATAGTTACAGTAAACCTCCACACGTTTGCCGTTTGGCGTTCTGCAAAGCAACGTTTTCAGTGAAATTTTCACGTATTTCTTCAACATTCAACAGAGATAGTCAAAGCGGAAAGAATACACTTCCTCAGGAACAACTGATTTCTAAACAAAGGGAATTTTCAAATGTCAAATACAGTGGTCGTATTTTTTTTTTTTAACGCGGAGCGTTTTTCTGCGTATTGCTCGTAAATTTATGAAGCTTAACTGCTAACGTATAAAGTAGAATTGGTTTTTAGTACTTAACTGAACAATTTGTCACTTTTAAATGTAAAATTTTGTTAATGCCTTAGTCTCCCGTATTTTCTTAAACATTATCGGCAAACGTACTGATAGCTATGTCGCATAAAGAAAGAAAACAAACAAAGTAGTTAAATTCTATGTTTATTGTTTTATTTAAATTTGCTAGTTAGAATAACAGACAAAAGTTATCACTTCAAAAATTTTCATGATATATTACATATCATACTTTAAATTTAAAAACGAATGTAGGACCTAATACCACACACGAAAATAACAAACCTAATACAATTTATTAGTTTGTTATAATTAGACAATGGATGCGGGATGACATCGTTGAATGTAAGTGCACATTTACTGTAATATGTTACATTTTTTCATTCAGACCATTGGCTGAACAGGTTTTAAACGTAAACAGACGACGTCAACATGCTACTGTATCTCCGTACAGTCAGAAGGAAAAGAATAATAACGTACTGTAGTACTGTAGTATATACCTTGCAAGGTTCAGTCCTCGTCATCATTGATGCAATTACCATCGTTGCAGTAAACGACGATATATTCTCGTAAGTTGTCGAAGCTGAATCGTCTTCGCCTATCGCTTAAACAGTTTTTGTATCGAGAGAATTTCTGAAGAAAACCTCTAAAATGAGGATCACTCAATTTCTTTAGAGGAATATTTGTACTGAGCATCATGTTGCACGTGTCGTTAGGCCCGCACAACTAAATGATGATGATGATGATGATGATGATGATGATGATGGTTCCTCAGATTTCATTTCAACGCATTTCCTGTGCGATGTACTGTTGCAATGTTTCTCTATAGCCTTAGTTGTTCTGGTTTTTATTTCAATTTTACATACATTACACACGATATTGTCTTCGTTAATATATAAAATGTCACTCTCATACTTCTTAATTGAATTTCGTATCTCTGAGCGAATTTAACGTTTTGCCATTATGAATGGATCAGCACAACATATTCAACGCGTACTAAATACTTGAGCAGGATAACAACTGCACGGATCGGGGTTCCTTCGTTTTGTACGCTGCTGTACTCGCCAGGTACACAAAAGACGGACGGCGCGGCACATGCCATATACTCTGATACGAAACAACTTCACTTTTCCTTAAGTCATCCCGCATCCACTGTCTAGTTATAATTAATTACTTTTGGTTTATTAACCCTCCTGTTACCAAGACGGGTAATGGGATTATCCCACTGATAATTTTTCAATATCATTTCTATTTTTCTCCATATTTCTTTTTGAAGTTCCATGTATTTGTCCTTTATATGTCTACTAACAATTTGAATTAAGTATAACATAAATAACTACTCTAATTTAAGAGGTAATTCGCATTATTGATGTGGGGTGACCTTGTTACCCCCCTTGGTAGTCTGTGTCATGACAATTCCAGAATATAAAATTCAATCCGCAGCTTTTTTCTTCATTTCTATGTTTGCCTGCGCCAAATTATTTTATTTTGTGTTATTTTATAATAATTTTTTATTGTTATTGATGTTATCATGATCTTTTGTTCGTAATTTTTTATTCTTGATTTCTCTGTGTTAAGGTTTTCTGAAAGTGCTTTTATTTGAGATAATTTTTATAGGAGTCTTTTCTCGAAATGCTCATTGTAGTCTAGGTGGTGTTCGAATACAATATGTGAATTTCAACAAAGAACTAAAATTAGTTTTATAATTTATTTTACTTGGCTATCTAACGACGCTGTATAAACTATTAGGTTATTTAGCGTCGATGAAATTGGTGATAGCGAAATTGTATTTATCGAAAAGATACCAAGGATTCGCAATAGATTACCTGACATTCGTCGTACGGTGGGGAAAACCTCGGAGAAAACCAAACCAGAAAATCAGCCAAAACGGTAATCGAACTCACGCCCGAGCGCAACTCTGCTTTAACAGGCAAGCGCTTTATCCTACTGAGCTGCTCCGGTGTCGATTTATTAGTTTCATATTTTTATTTATTGATTTTTACAAATTAATTTTTATTTTATTTCATTCTAATAAATGTTCTTGAGATTCTCAAGTTTGTATGGTATTCTAATATTTAATTTCCAATAATTAACTGAAATTATTTCCAATTTATGTTATAGTACTGTTACTTTCATTGCTTGTAAATGTGTTTGGCACCATGTCAAAACTATGTAGCATTGATGAGTCTGTTTTGAAATGGAAGAGAGGAAAATTTAAATTTACTATATGTTACCTCATAAGGTCACCAATAACATAGCTGAAGTTAATTAATTTTGGTATACTTTTTGATGAAAATGGAATAGGACTTTTGAACCACCCTGTATTTAAAAGAAAAATTATTATTTCATATTTAATATTTTTTAAGTCTGTAATGAATAATACATAAATTGTGTATAATACAAAATGCTTAACGAAGATTGATATATGATTTTGATTGGGGTAATTATATTAACCCCTTTGGTAATAGTAAGTTATGAAAAACCTTGTTAGCAGGAGGGTTAACTTCCATAAATCGGGCCAGTAAGGAGTTGATATCTGCCACAGGAGTTATGTTGAAACACGCCAAAACTTCCGACTGGCCTTTGAAATAACGACTAGTTAGCAACCATATCTGTCAGTTTGAAATTGCAAATAAATTTTTGCCGCCAGATTCACATTTGAGACGAATGTTGAAGGGCTTGAATTTCGTGCACTTCAAATTTGAGTTCCGACAGTACATTCTATGTGAGAGTCCTGATAATATATAACAGATTGATCATCCTAATGCATTTTCAAGACAACAACTTTTATAAATTTCGCTATGCTGCCATCTAGAGACTGCAAAAGAAGTCATGTTGTATCCCTGATGGAATTGCATCGAGTAATATCACAGTCTAGTACACTGTATACAGTCACGAAGCTCAGTACGTAGTAAATATGCATCCATAGATAATTGCCAATCACTAAGATCGCTACTATCGCCTCATTAGAGACAATGCGAAATAGTACCTGCACAGTCTTTTGTTCCTAGTACCCTCATAAACTCGAGCTTCGTGACTGTATGTACTAGACCATACCAGCACAAACAGCGCTCAACTAGCGCGCACGCTCCTTCGGAGCGGGAGAGCCGTGTTTACCGCTCGCCAAAACGGAGAGGAAGATATGTCAGAATGACATAGACTTGCTATAGGCAGAGGAGAGGGAAACGACCACTCAGTTATCTAGTGGAGTGCAGTGTGTAGGCCTATTCTCAGTAACTGTTTCACGTTGCTTACCTACTGCTACAGTACAATATGGAGGAATCTAAAAGACGGAACATAACATTTAACATTTAACGATTTATAGCTCGAACTTATTGATCTTCAATGTGACCTAAGGGCTAAAGATCGTTTGAATAATACTACTATCCTGGTTGAGTTTTACAACACTAAACATTAGCAATAATATCCACGACTACACAGGCTTGCTGTGAAAATGATTGCTATGTTTGGCTCAACATTTATGTTTGTGAGCAACTGTTTTCTATAATCAACTTTAATAAAGGCAGACATCGAACATCTGTAACTGATGTTTCATTACGATCAGTAGGCTACTGTTCCTTTCAGCTGCCAACAGCATAAAGCCTCGTTTTGATGTACTGATGAATAAAAATATAACAAAATGATATTGTACATTTAAGTAGGTATAGAATTTCTATTATTTCTGTAAAATAAATATTTGTTATTAATTAATACTAGGCCAAGATAGTTTTGCAAACACTGAACGGGAATTCATTTCATAAACACTCGTAATAGTGCTTCCTTTTGTGTATATTTTGTACGAGATCACCCCTTCTTCCAGTCCACCCTTATACAGAGCGCAGCTAATATCCGCATTCCGCTCATGAGCTGTGAGCTGGCTCGGAGAGCGCAAACCTTGTGCAGGCCTGTACTAGACTGTGGTAATATCTTGCAACTGTGCTTCCACCTAGGGTCGTTATAGAACAATTCATTTTCGACAGTGGCGATACTGGTGGTTGTTCTCTTTTATATGTAGCCATTTCGTGTGTGTACGTGCGTGCGTAAGTGTGCGCTTACTGGAGTGACAGTAGAACTATCACATAAATCAAATCGATAAATTACTTGAATATACTATGAGCTAACGACAGTCTTCTGAAAGAAGATCGATAAGAAGAGTAGAACAGATGGGAATTGTGGTACGACTTGTCTTTCCTATGTCTCCGTGTCGCTGACTCCACTAGCTCTACACTCAATAAAAACTACTCCCTCCACCACTTAGATTCCCTTACTGCTAGGAGTAAGGAAAAGGAATAGATAATAAGGCTATTTGTTGCCGTGTCGTCAGATCAGGTGTTGCATGTCGACGTGGGATGAAGATACTCCTCAGCCTCTGAGAGTATTACAAGAAGTTCTCCTTGTACTAGCTGTTGTATGACAAGTCACGTTCTGCAACATTGCATGGAGAAGTGTATGGTTGCGGAGAATAGATATACTTTCTTGGCGATTGGTTAAGCCAATGGTGCATATTCAATCCCGTACGGGCTGGAGCGCGCGGCGGGCAGATTGCTTTGCGCGCGGGTTAACTTTCTTCTTCTTCTTCTAGAACGCACCGAAAGAGCGGTAGCTGCGCAAAAATTGTCCATGCATGGCTTAAGTACTGCAGTAATGCATAAAACAATGATGAGATACACTGTCCTTAAGTGGAAAACATTGAAATATTAATAAATGACGTAGAACTTACTCAGAGTTGCTAAATGGAAATGATTCAACACAAATTAGAGTTATTCTGTTGTCTCCGTTCCGCAAATCCAGGAAACTTTTCTCCAGAGTAGCAGCTAAAATTAATTGATCTTTCACATACTGCACTGCTGAAGTGTACGCATAATGACAAGTACTTGTTTAGCTTTTATAATTCCTTGAACTATTAACTATGTCAGAAGGTTGGTAAATTTGCAGCGAAAACTAGTCTATTACATTTTCAGCACCACACACGCACCGGTAGATTTTCATGAACCTAACAAAACCAAGATTAAAGGCCAAGCTATTCGATCATGATAAGTGCCCTGAGCTTAGATATGCTTCTTTAAATAACATTTTCCGAGACGTAATACGGCTGGTGTGAGGAGGAAGTCGAATAAGAGATTCTGACGAAATTTTATCTTGAAAGGTTTATTTTCGCATAACAGTATTCCTATTATGACGTCAATGATGTAATACTCCAACAGTTTCGACAGCTGTGTACGTGAACGCAGTTATTTTTAAGTTACTCATTCCGTATTGTAATGTATAGTAGTGGCAAAAAAAAACGGACAGACCCTTGTAGCTGGTTTCAGAGCCTTGTTCACTTCAGAGCACGATAGACTGGTAACTAAGACTTTCATGTTTCGAATCCATCCTGGGAAGGAAACTTTTTTTTGTTCCTTATTCAGAATTATTCCCAATACTTTTCTGTTGCTGATAAAATTCATGTTCTGGGAATAATAAGTTACTTAAGTAGTAAAATATCGCTGCAATCGAAAAGTATTGGGAATAAATTTGAATAAGGAACAAAAAAAGTTTCCTTCCCAGGCAGGATTCGAACCACGAAAGTCTTAGTTACCAGTCTGTCGTGCTCTGGAGTGAACAAGGTTCTGAAATCAGCTACAAGTGTCAGTCTGGTTATTTTTGCCACTAGTGTAAAAGGAACATTTATCTTAGTTATTCAAAATCGTACATGTGTAATATCTACCTACGGCTGTGAAATAATTGTATTACATTTACTGTATTAAAATTGTGTAAACAAAAGTGTAAAGAGTTATTGCATCTCGACTTCATAATGCTTATTATGTTCAGCCTTTTTTTTTTTTTTTTTTTTTTTGGTTGCTCCTATTTGTACAGTATATATACTGCAGGCAGCACGCGAAAGAATCTAAGGTAGTTCGCGCGCTATTTCTTATACATCCCTGGGTTAAGCCTAATATTCGTCCAAGATTTTCCGGAATCATAGATGATCAGGCGAACAGGATTCTGGCGTGACCTGGGCTGGGTGGGCAAATACTGGGCAGGCGTGGTTCTTAACATGAGGCAAGAGTAGTTCAGTGGCGGCCACTCAGTCGCTAATCTCCTAGTGTAGGGGTTCCTAACCTGGGGTCCATGGACTCCTTGGAGTTTCTTGGATGGGCTTCAAGGGATCCGTTAAAATCACATAAAAAATTAACATGTTTACTCATTAAATTTTTTGAACTTAAAAAGCAGAATCGTATATAAAATTGTTTTTCACTTTTTTACATTTTCCACAGCTTTCACCAGATTTTCGAATGGGTCCGTGACTCAAAAAAGATTAAGAACCACTGTCCTAGTGGGATTGACAAGATTATTTTATCACTTTATTTCAATATTATGTCTTTAAAATTAGAGAGTTTTATTTATGATACATTTATATTATCTAAAAAGCAACTGTTTTGCTTTTTTGCATTTTCTTTAATTTGTTTGACAATAATATTTAATTACTTCATTTCAATTTCTCTTTTCAAATCAGAGATTTGTTTTTACAATATATTTCATTTATCTACGTAATGAAATGCTATGATGATTTTGTTTTCTGTGTTTTGCAATAGGCAGAGAAATGTCTGAAACAGTACTTTACTTTCCTAAAACAACTTACCTCATTGATGACGGATTGTTTTAAATTTTCTATTAGACTCATACGCTCAACTCCGACAGTATTATCATAATATGTTTCAACTCTATTTGCTGGCGTAAGACAAATAATGTGGAGTTAAAATTAAAGTTTATTTCATGTCAAAGCAAACAAAAAAATATGTACATTTTAAACTCCATTACAAACTCCTACTTATTTACTATAAGACAGAATTACGTACAAATCAATTATTTACAATTCAGAATAATTTATATATAATCAAATTTAAGTTTGCCAGGACCTGTGCGTAATTACGTACAAACCAGAACTACGTATAACCCAGATCCTACTATATTTATTTGGACATTGTTGATAGCGGGAGTGTGTAATGCATTAAGTGTATCCTGGAACGAAATTTGATGAATTTAGACAAAAAGTTGTATTTCTATTTTTTTTTATTTTATAAGTTCATTTGATCTTGGCAGAAATGGTATCAATTTACTTGCTCCCAAACTTCGTGACTCCCCAGCGTACATTTTTAAGAGGCATATGCGTTGTATTTAAAGACCACGGTATATGCATCCATCGCTGTTTCCTTGTATTTATTTTTCTAAATTTTGCAGTGAATTTTTATTCCCAGTAAGTTTAGTACAAATTTTGTTAGGTTGAATTAAATTATTTATGAAATTAAAAAAATATTCGGAATATGTATGATAAGACTTTCTTGTGTTAAAAAAATATAATTATGGAAGTTAAAAATTTGGGGACATAAAACATACATAAAATATTAGAACCCAAGGCAATATTTTTTACATATATGTGAGATGTATTTGTGCAAAACTTCATATTTATCAGGTTAAAACTGTTAAACAAGGGACTTTTTATATCTACTAGTGATCAAAAGGTAGTAAATTACAACTTAAGAACCAAAAACCCACACAGTTAAATTTGGCATATCATGTACTGCTAAATGCATATAAATAATTATGTGGAAAAATTTTTATGTTAACTTTAAAAATTATGGAATTGAAACTTTGTCGTGACTACTCTTAAAGTAGAGGAAGGACTGTTTCCCTCAGACTAGTAACTATCCAGTTCTTCTAACTAGCCCTGCTGCGGTACACCATAATGGACTGTCTGCCTTCCTGGCAACTCTCAAGGGAGTGGAATTTGTATGCTCAGATGTAGAGGAACTGTATACTCGGATTCGAAAAATGTTCTTTCTCTTTCCTTTACATTTCAAAACCACTTCCGCTCCTTTCTAGGTGCGTTTCCTTACTTACACGATACAAATCTCGATTCCAATGTCGTACGCACATGTATTGTATCCTATGCTTTTGTTTTGGACGAAATATTGTCTGGCTAGATTATTTTATTTTTACGAGGAATAAATAATAATTGAAGATTGATTGTCTATTCAATAAATCAGCTTATACATGGATGTAAACGTCATTAAAAACATGGGTAAAAATTACAGATCAAATACACAATTCGATTGAAGTGCATTATAGAATAATAATACTTCATAGATTAAAATAGTACATTATGCAACGAGCCTATAATGATAGTAATTAAGACGCGAGTATGTTTGTTTATGGAACGAGCGCAAGCGAGTTTCATAATTTTCATACGAGCGTCTTAATTACCATTATAGGCAAGTTTCATTCGACTTTTTATGCTCGACCATATTTCTAACTTGATATTATTCAGAAGTATTCATTTTATTCGTATCTAACTGAAGAGTGGAAGTGACCTTGTGCATACTCGTAAATTGTGAGATGTGCGCAGACGCGAAAGTATTGATTTTTTCCGAGGAACAATAATGTCATTGACCTTGTTATAATCTACAGAATAACATGAACTAATTTTGATACAACCTGGAAATTGATTTAGAATTGAAAAACGAGATGACAAATTGAATTTACTTGAATATTATTTACAATTAACGCTAATTATTATAGTAACAGAACATAATCTTCTGCGACAGTATTGGGTTTCCAGTCTCCGTGACGTTTCCCTCGTTGTCTTTCGATTGCATATCCGAGAATAATCGAAAAACTGAACTTTAATGAATAGGTGTCCTTTAATGACATGCATTAAAGGACTGCTACCAGGTGTGTAATTACTACATTTCGGCATGGTCGAGCATAAACATATTTAAAAATAATAGACATATCAAGTAATATTACATATATTGGAATGTAAGAATTCTTTCGCAGAATAAAAACATTGATCCTGTTTCATCTTCATTTTGAATTAAGTTCGTAAATAAATATGTGAATAAATATACAAAAAATGTAAATAGTTGATAGATCATAAATAGTAAACAATAAACAAAAGACAGGATAGAGGCTGCAGAGATGAGATTTTTGAGATCAGTGGCAGGTTATACTCTATTGGACCAGAAAAGAAGCACAGACATAAGGACGGAACTGGGAATTTTCAACTTAAACGACAGATTAGCAAGACAAAAGAAAAACTGAAAGAACATATTTTAAGGATGAATGAAGACAGATCCCTCCCCCAAATACTGAACTACAGAACGGAAGGAAGGAGGAATGTCGGAAGACACCGCAATAGATGGGAGGACACTTTCCAAGAGGAAGGAACAGGCCATCAGGCCTAAACCTTGAGGAAGATGATAAACAGAAGACAAGCATAGGCCAGCCACGTTCAGATTACCGACGGCAGGAGTCCGAACTACTGAGCTCGTTGCATGTTTCCTGTTTGTAGCGATAGCAGCGACCTCATCTCCAATCGGTAATAAGAAGTTGGTTGGCCTATAGTAAAAGAGCAACACAAGTAAATAAATAAATAAGTAAATAAATAAATAAATAAATAAATAAATAAATAAATAAATAAATAAATAAACAAGCAAGCAAGCAAGCAAGCAAAGCCAAGCAAGCAAAGCAAGAAAGAAATAAGCAAATAAAGACGTAAGCAAATAAAGAAATAAGCAAATAAAGAAATAAGCAAGTAAAGATATAAGTAAATAAATAAATAAGCAAGTAAAGAAATAAGCAAGTAAAGAAATAAGCAAATAAAGAAATAAGCAAATAAGGAAATAAGCAAATAAAAAATAAGCAAATAAATAAAGAAAGAAATAAGCAAATAAGGAAATAAATAAATAAAGGAATAAAGAAAGAAATAAGCAAATAAATAAATAAATATATATATATATATAAATAAGCAAATAAAGAAATAAAGAAATAAATAAATAAGCAAATAAATAAATAAGTAAATAAACAAATAAATAAGCAAATAAATAAATAAATAAGCAAATAAATAAAGAAATAAATAATGAAATAAATAAATGAAGACATAAATAAATAAGCAAATAAAGAAGTAAATAAATAAATAAAGAAATAAATAAATAAGCAAATAAAGAAATAAATAAATAAAGAAATAAATAAATAAGCAAATAAATAAATAAATAATTTAATTGATTATTGAGTAAGTAGGTAAGTAAATATGTAACTAAGTAATTAAGTAACTAAGTAAGAAAGAAACTAAGTAAATAAGTAAGAGAAAATAAGTAAATAAATGAGTAATAAACAAATGGCAAACGAATAAATAATTAAGAAAATCGATAGAATAGATATGCAAGAAAAAGAGAGAAACTTGGACATATTTTAAAAATGTAAGAGAATATTCTTGAAAGAAGAAAAGTTCTGCAGAGTATAAAGAATATGTAATACAGATGTTAAGTGCTTATCATGATTTAGGGTGCAATGTGTCATTTAAATTGCACCTCTTACGAACGACTGTCCCATCTAAACTACTTTCCAGAGAAATACTCAGATGTATGAGATGAATATGACAGGAGAGTCCACGAAGATAAAATACGAACTAGAATTTTACTTTAGAACTTTATTTAACCCTGGACTGCTCATCCTGTTTTGGACATCGTTACTGCTCACCTGGGGTATGTTTTCACTTTACAACTTTTCTCTCCTCCCTCACTCCACTACAGGTAATTGAAACTTTTATTGTCTTTAAATAGCCCAAGCAATTATTAGATTAGACTAAACTTCTTCAGACAGTCCAGTTTGTGCATGCCGCTTTCATTATTTCATATTATTAGCGTTGTCGAGTATCGGAAGGAGATTCAAATAATTTGATATCAGTATCATTGTCGTGAACTAATACTACAATGGAATTACATGCAGACAAACTTGTTGTTCTAGTTCAGGCAAGACCTGCAATATACAATTATATCTTAAAAGAACATGCTAGAAAAGATGCTACTTATCGGCTTTGGGAAGAAATATCTGAGGAATTGAATGCTTCAGATATGCAGTAACATTATTATTACTACTACTATTGTATTATTATTATTATTATTATTATTATTATTATTATTATTATTATATTTTTAAACTAACAATTAAATAGCACAAGAAAATGGTTACAACCCAAACATAATAGACAACATCATAAGGAAGACAAAACAAAAATTCAACAAATACAAAAACACACAAAACACAACACAAACACAAGAACACAAGAAATACATCCACTAACATATGAAAACAAAAACACACACAAGATCGCATCCTCATTCAGAAAAGAGAAATACAACATAGCATACAGAAGAGAAAACACACTACAAAGAAATCTCAACACACAAACACAAACAAATAAATACAACCACACATACGTATACAAACTCACATGCAATATTTGCGACAGTTTCTACATTGGACAGACAGGCAGATCATTCCAAACTCGGTACAAAGAATACATTAAAGCAATAACCAGAGGACACAAAACATCTGCATATGCCGAACACATAACTAATGCTAACCACACATACAATAACATAAATACAGACATGTAAATCCTACACATACAATCCAAAAACCAAAAACTCAACACACTAGAACAATAAGAAATATATAGACACACTAAAACACACCCTAATCAAATTCTCAACACACAGATCAATTTCAGAACACACAATTTGACACAACTCTTCATTACACGAACGCACCCACACAACAGGGAGCGAAGTTGAGATAGCGCCGAGATCTAGTAGGCTCTGAGGATGGTGTCCAGTAGCACCGAAACAGCTGTATCACCAATTAATGAGATATTTATATCAAGTGTTAAAAGTAATGTACGAAAGATTCACCATGAATTAAAAGACTGTCAAAACACAAATAACAAACAATTGATGCGATAGAATCACAAAATATAAATTTATCATGTTTGAGTCGATCTTATACGTAGGTAATATTATGATTATTCTAAAAGGGCTATTCTATTTTGCTATGGAATACTGCCATATTGATAGTTTAAAATGTTCACATATTTGTTACGAACAGTGTATGTCGTATTAGAACGTGGCTTTTCGCCCAAACGCAGCTGGTAATAATATAAAATAATAGGAATATTTTCATCACATGCCATAATGACTGAAACAGAGAGAAGCAAGATATTTAGTTCCTGTCATTTCGTCTTCAGCCTCATTGTCTCTGACTGTCGTCTCTTCCTGTGTGCGCCCAGCCTAATTCTGCTACTCCTCGGCTACTTTTCTACGCACTAATGTTTTAAAGGCTCACTTTGCGCACTGATAACTGTGGAAAAAAATGACTCTCTTAGGCTGGATTGTATAAACCATTTAATCTTAGGTCAGAGGTTAAATTGATCCTTGTTTCAGCTGAATTTGGAATTTTGTGTTGTATAAAGTCTAATCTGAGATTAATTTGTCTCAAACTAAAGTCAACTTTGACTGAAGAAATTTCTCCGATTAAGTTAGATGATCCAAGTTCAGTTATTTCTGTTCTGTTTGAAATATACGAGTGACAGATTGTGCAAATAAAATATCTATTATTATTAATATTAATAGATATGATAGGTACATTTATATAAATATATTTCTTTCAATTTCTTGCCTCAATACACAAACAATCTTATATTTTATAAGGCTCTGTCATGTTCAGCAGTATCAAATAACATAACCTATAATTATATCATGTTTATAACAACCATTAATTATTTATGGATTTGATAGGTACATTCACAAATTTTCAATTAACTGTATTACTAAAAGAAAATTGTCGTTTTATAAAGCTTTATTATGTTTAGCAGTATCAAACACCATAACATGATAACTCGGAGAACAGTCAACCTTCTTCTTATTGTCCGCCATTATTTACATTGCACAAAAAACCAGTGTCTCCAACAGAGTGTACGGAAAGTCGCCAAAAAGTAGTTGTAAAGTCGCTAGATTTCTCATTATCAACAAACAAAGTTTAAATTTTGTCACTAGGGGGTGTTAAAAAGGTCACTAAATTCCTATTTAAGCAATATAAAAGTTAAAAAAGAAATTGTTGTTGAAAAAGAGTTAAAGTCGCTAGATTGGCAACACTGAACAAACCTGTACAACATGGTCCGCGGATCACGTATTTCACCTGTTTATGCGATGTTGCCAAATCCTTTCCACGTGAACTTGGATTGCATTTGAACCAAGGTAATTTGATCGCAGAAAAGTTTTATACAATAGAAGAAGTGTCTGAACTCGGTTCACTGTTCGATCTTCGATCAAAGTTGATCTTTATTCAGGGAGTTTTATACAATTGGGCCTTAGTGTTCAGTTACGGGGCAATTAAAAATAAATCACTCTATATCCTTTTTTTATGCTAATGTGCGGTGAGATACCTTATTTTAATTTGTTTACTTCCTCAAACATCACACACCCTAACGCCTTTTTATATTTTTTCTAAAAGGAAGTGGTTGTTTCAGTGTCATTTACGGATATCGACTTAGTTCAAATGACTGCACACCCAGCGAGAAACAGACTGCAATAAACCAGCGGTTTTTGTATTCATTCGCCAGTCCACGTCTCACGGGTGAAGCAGCAGGTGGCTGTACATGAAAGGAATCATAAAAATTGTACAACTGAAAAGAGATTGCGAAGAGCGGCTATTTTAAAAGCCATGTGGAAAAAAAGAACTGAAGCAGTCATTGACTTGAATCCCGCTTCATAGAGGATTTATCCTTTTTCTCACATTTTAACCACAATGACCAGCACTAGTGGAGTTTGATTTGTAAGTCAACCAACTAAGAATAAATATGATAAATATTTATAAATATTTATTTATTTTTAAAACATTAGTACTAATAGACGTTTCACAGTGCATTAGATTTATTTCATAAATTTGCATTAGTTTTGGATGTATGGTGCGTTAACTAATAAATAATAATGTTCACTAATTTACGCGATTAGATTTTTTTATATTTTATTGGGTTATTTTACGACGCTTTAAAAACATCTAGGTTAATTAGCGTCTGAATGAAATGAAGGTGTTAATGCCGGTGAAATGAGTCCGGGGTCTGGCACCGAAAGTTACCCAGCATTTGCTCGTATTGGGTTGAGGGAAAACCCCGGAAAAAACCTTAACCAGGTAACTTCCCCCGACCGGGATTCGAACCCGGGCCACCTGGTTTCGCGGTCAGACGCGCTGACCTTTACTCACAGGTGTGGACACGCGATTGGATTTTAACAACAAATCCACCAAACAATCAGAACAATTCGCAAATCATGCTTTCAGGTATAACTCCTTGTAAAGTTGATTTGAATAATTTGGAGGGAAAAATTGTTCAGAAGCCTTGCATCGAACCCTATTTCCCGGGTAGCGCAGTTGATAGAGCGTTTGGTACGTTTAACCAAAGGTCTCGGGTTCGATGCCCGGCCCCGGAACAATTTTTCCCTCCAAATTATTCAATCAGAACAATTTCTGCTACGTGCTTTTCTTTATTTCTGCTTTTTTTCTTTAATTGGATATACCATGTAATTCCAGTGGACGTGGCGGGAATGTAGATATTTATTTTGGTCCATAAGGGACAATGGTGCGACTGTGGCTCAACGCTAGTGCGCTAGTCTTCCGTCCAAATGGTCAGGGTTCGATCCCCGGTGAGATCGTGATGAAATTTGTGTCTGACAAAGCGGACTTTGAAGTGGGTTTTCTCGGAGTACACCTGTTTCCTTCTGTCATTCCACCAAAAATCCCCATCTTACCCAAATTTCATTTATCTGGAGTAGTTAAAAATAGGTTACAAAGAAGTTTTGGTGGTAGTATGGGTTTCCAAAGCTGATATAGAAAGGGCTTAGAACTCCGGACTTATCAAGCTACTAGTCTGGCGATGGGACATGTCTGTGTGAAGGCTGAGGCAGGATGGTCTGCCTGTCATCGTCTGGTTCACGAATGCCACCCAGGCCACCTGATGGATTTAACAATCATTGCAAGTACAGTGTCCCAGAAGTCCGTACTTTAAATTTAACGGATGGTAGAAGAGTCCAAAACATATTTTTGTCCGAAAACATAGAGTCGTTGTTGCGCCGTTAGACCACTAGACGGCATTAGGATTGAGTGGGCTGTGTGTTCAGCTGGTAGGCTGGCTAGCCCCATCTTACTTTCAGCGAGATTCTCCTCCAAAGGCGAGATCCACCTGCACCTTCTCCAAGAAACACTTCCCTCTTTATTGGAGGAGGTTCCCTTAGCGGTAAGACAACGCATGTGGTTGCAGCGTGATTGCCATCCAGCACATTTCACACTCAATATTCATGAGTTCCTGGATAATGTCTTTCCAGTCAAGTAGATTGGTCATAGCAGGTCTATTGTCCACCATAATCTCCTGACCTCACTAGTCTCGAGCTCTTCTTATGCGGTCGCATGGGTATGTTAGTGTACATCAGTCCTGTAAATGGTCACAGCGGAATCGATATGCACTATCCATGAGTTCTTTGAGATAGTCTAACAGGCAATAATTTGTCGCTGTGTGTTCTGTTCAGAATTCAGTGATGCTCACTTTGAACATCTTCTCCAACCGTACACATTATGGCTAGGCAAAAGCTTCATCCAACAGGGTGACGTGGTTTATATGACTCATCGCTCCCAACTCTAGCGCTGTCTAGCGGGCTGAGAGCTCGACACCGACTCTAAGTTGTCTGACAAATTGTTTTTGGCCTCTTCTACCATACATAAATTTCATGAACGGACTTGTGGGACACTATATAGGTGGCACAATGGTCTAAGGCAGGGGTCGTCAGCACAGAGCACGCTGGGGCTAGCTTCTCTTACCTCCTGAAAACGCAGTGCACTATAGTGCTCTTGTAGCTGCTAGCGGGTATGCTCTCTATCTCTCCCTGTTGCACGACCGTGCAAACTGGACGGCACCGCGTACCCGTTGCACATTTCAGTGCGTGCTGACGACCACCGGTCTAAGGCATTCCAAACTGTAAGATCCCTCGAGTAGCCAAGCCAAAGAGCGATGTTCGTTCCAAGGTCTTGAGCGGTCCCGATATTGCCCGCAGATTCTGAGATTGCACGTGAATTTTAGGCTATTAGGTTTTCTTCTCTATTTGCGTCTTACTGGTCTTAGTAGGCTACACAATGGACGAAATAGTCACATCTTTGAACATGAATCATAATGTTGATGAGATGACGATGTTCTAGAGTCTCTTCTTCATTATTGGAGATCACTTAGGAACTTTGTAAAGTGCAGATTGTTCAGAATTACACTAAATCGTCGTCTGCTTGTAGGAATGCGAAGAGTGTGGATCAGGGAGAAATGTCTTAAGTTCCAGGCGGGTTAGCAAGATATATATGCGGAGCGTCTTGACAGTTGGAGACTCACAACGAAGTGTAAGATGCAACAGGTTCATCTCTTCTGCCGCGTCGCGGGTGGTTTGTGCTTAAATAATATGGGAAACATTACATGTCCATTGCTGGTGGATTGAGTGGTCGCGGTGCACGAAGACCATAGTATGCTTCGAAATGATTAGCAATATTCTATGACTAGAAAAAGGGCAGCAAAACAAATTTAATGCAAAGATGGACTGCAACGTAAAATGAAACATAAAATACGTACAGCGAGGAACATAATTGGTGCCATTTTCCGAAGAAAGGCACGTAAACATGAACTACGTTGAGAGATAATTGTAAAAGGGTATTTGGCTATCAATTACAGTGGACCGGGGGAGGATGCCTGACTTTTTTTAGATTGGAAATTTAAGATACCATTCATTTAGTCTTGAATTTCATATTGAAACATCAAAGTCTAAAAGGTATTTTGAAACTATATTTTTGGTACAAAACAGAAAACATTAATTACCTTGTTCATAGACACAGGTTTTCTTCTTGCCTGCACTGTAAGCATCTTTCCCCGATAGTCGGGTAAGATGGCAAATGTAATTAACACATTTACTGATATATGTATTTTACTTGAACTTGGTTTGATACATGTATATAACAAAATTGTCTTAATCTAAAGCTCATGGACACTTCTTCACTCGTTTATCACGACTTGGCAACAAAGGCATTGCACATATCTTATTGCCGTGTGCAAGACTCGTGAAATCACTTCTTGCACACAATAAATTAAATCCATTACATTTTTTTGTCATCATTCTTTTTAGGGGGCGTTTAACGGTACGGTAAGGAATCTCGCATGCTTGCGATGCTCTAAAACAGTTCATAACCTCTGTTATAACATATTCCGTCGCAAGTTGAAGACTGTCCTCAATCCACTGATTTCTATCAGAGGATCTTACATAATTTTTACACATTTCCTGCAATAAAACAAAAAAAAATAAAATAAAACTCTTTGCAACAAGTTGTCATCTTACCCCGATAAAAAGTGATCATCTTCCCTAAGTATCGGGGTAAGATGCCTAGTGCTGTGACGCAACCTAAGATGGCGGAACAAGGTCGTTGGTTGTTAACAATACTAACTTTAGAACGTTTGCTACAATATCCATTACAAAGGTTCGACAGTTATTACGAATTCAAGGATGTATTCAATTTTTAACATACCATTGCAATTATTTTATAGCAGAAAAATGAGCTGTTTTCTTGCCTTTCTTCTTCTCACAACAAGAACACGTGGCAAAATGGGTTGCTTCCACTCTACAGACATTCAACTGTCTCAGTGATCATGAAGACATGAGCGTGGCGATCTCTCTTGGAAGAATGTGAAACTACAAAGAAATACGCATCTTCCCCCAATAGTCATCACCCCCCGATTCACTCTGTTGGGCATGCAAAGGACATTCGTGTCTTTCTTTATTGTTTGAAGTATGTCTTTTTAATATTATACGCCCCTTGTGTTGTATTTGGAGAAATATATGCACACACTTTAACATACATAATAACATTATTGTCTTTATATATGCTCTTATTCCGAATAGTATTACATGTTTTGACAAATTACTTTACAAATGGTAGAAAATGTAAGTGTCTTATTGAATATTGTATAAAATTCAATAATACCAAACTTATTTAAATCTATATTGTCACGCATGTGCATTCTATACCATATCCGGTTCTTAAATGACAATTTCTAACCATGTAGCATAGCCTTCTTTGAACTGAAATGTAAAGAACTTAAAAGTTTATATTAAAAAGTATCCAAATCAATAGTACCAATCTGACATACATCTTTATTTGTCATAATGTGCATTTTAGACAATGTAGGGTTCGTCAAGGAGAAATTTAAACCAGTTAACATGTCCTTTTCGAGTTATAGGAATAAATATTTTATATCATTCATTTTAGCTTAATTCAGTACTGAAAAGTGAACGGTGCTAGGTTTGACATCAAGCAGCGTACTGATATTCAGTCTAATGACATATCGTCGCGCGGGGTGACTTTGTGCCATTCGCGAAAAACGTATGGAAGTATTCTTTAAGACCGAGACAAGGTTTTAAAGTCTACTTCCTTACGTTTAGTAGTCTTTAAAACTTTGTGACGGTTTCAAACACTACTTCCTTACGTTTTTTATGAAATGCGCGAATGGCACTAAGTCACCCTCATGGCACAAAGTCACCCCGCGCGACGGTACCTGAAAGAAATCCTCATGGGAATGTGCGTCTCCAAACACAGAATTCCATCGACCTTATACTTGAGCATTACGTATTTCATTTTGGGGAACTTGCAGCTAGATGACGACGGGCTCTTCTTGAACTATGGTGCTTGAGCTAAATTTCAGTACTTAATAACTTAATAAGATTAATATCCATGGCTACATCAAATCTGCTAGGACTGTTTCTGCATGTTGATATTGCTTCTCACCATAGTTTTGCTGATACAGTGACTGCTTTCTCCTCTTTTTTTTTTTTAGCAGAAATTACGAGGCCAAAGCTTTAATTGCACTGCGAAGAAGTTTGGCCACTAAGAGGATATACTTGCATTACCTCATTTCGATGCATTTCAAAAATCCATGCACAACATTTATGATATTTCGTTTATATTTTAAACTGCTGCATCAGAAAAAAGTATGTCATTTTTCACACGACAAAAGTTTGCGGAGGTTTTATTGAAGGCATTCAATTAAAATGATGCTAATGAATTTGCATACTGTGAGAATTAACGATCAATTGTATACAGAATTATTGTGAAGAACACTTTAACATTGCGTTGTTCTGTTGTCTAGCGGCACGATATTGCAATGAAACTTGGTGGCTATGTTCTTTGCTTATGGCGGTACATTTAAACCGATTATAAGGAAAAATGATACATAGCCTTGTGTGCTTTTATTGTTGTCCCGATCTATAGCGGCACGATATTGCAATAAAATTTGGAGAATATATTCTTTGATTATGGCGGTACGTTTGAAACAATTAATCGGAAAAGGAGCACATTGTCTTATGGGTTTATTTGTTGACCCGACATATAGTGGCACGATATTGCAATAAAATTTGGAGACCATGTTCTTTGATTATAGCGGTACGTTTGAACCGATTATTCGGAAAAGGAGCACATAATCTCATGTGTTTTTTTTTTGTTGCCCTGACATATAGTGGCACGACATTACATTAAAATTTGGAGACTATGTTGTCTGACTATGGCGGTACGTTTGAACTGATTATTCGGGAAAGGAGCACGTAGTCTTATGTGTTTTTTTGTTGCCCTGACATATATTGGCACGATATTACAATAAAATTTGGAGACTATGTTGTCTGACTATGGCGGTACGTTTGAACTAATTATTCGGAAAAGGAGCACATAATCTCATGTGTATTTTTTTTTTGTTGCCCCGACATATAGTGGCACGATATTAAAATAAAATTTGGAGACTATGTTGTTTGAATATGGCGGTACGGTTGAACCGATTATTCGGAATAGGAGCACATAATCTTATGTGTTTTTTTGTTCCACCGACATATAGTGGCACGATATTACAATAAAATTTGGGGACTATGTTATCTGACTATGGCGGTACGGTTGAACCGATTATTCGGGAAAGGAGCACATAATCTTATGTGTTTTTTTGTTGCCCCGATATATAGTGGCACGATATTGCAATAACATTTGGAGACTATGGTTCCTGACTATGGCGGTTCGTTTGAACCGATTATTCGGGAAAGGAGCACATATTCTTGTGTGTTTTTTGTTGCCCTGACATATAGTGGCACGATATTACAATAAAATTTGGAAACTATGTTGTCTGACTATGGCGGTACGTTTGAACGGATTATTCGGAAAAGGAGCACATAATCTCATGTGTTTTTTTTTGTTGCCCTGACATATAGTGGCACGATATTACATTAAAATTTGGAGACTATGTTGTCTGACTATGGCGGTACGTTTCAACTGATTATCCGGAAAAGGAGCACATAATCTCATGTGTTTTTTTTTTTTGTTGCCCTGACAAATAGTGGCACGATATTACATTAAAATTTGGAGACTATGTTGTCTGACTATGGCGGTACGTTTGAACTGATTATTCGGAAAAGGAGCACATAATCTCTTGTATTTTTTTTTTGTTGCCCTGACATATAGTGGCACGATATTACATTAACATTTGGAGACTATGTTGTCTGACTATGGCGGTACGTTTGAACTGATTATTTGGAAAAGGAGCACATAGTCTTGTGTTTTTTTGTTGCCCCGACATATATTGGCACGATATTACATTAAAATTTGGAGACTATATTGTCTGACTATGAGGTACGTTTGAACCGATTATACGGAAAAGGAGCACATAATCTCATGTGTTTTTTTTTTGTTGCCCTGACATATAGTGGCACGATATAACATTAAAATTTGGAGACTATGTTGTCTGACTATGGCGGTACGTTTGAACTGATTATTCGGAAAAGGAGCTCATAATCTCATGTGTTTTTTTTTTGTTGCCCTGACATATATTGGCACGATATTACAATAAAATTTGGAGACTATGTTGTCTGACTATGGCGGTACGTTTGAACTAATTATTCGGAAAAGGAGCACATAATCTCATGTGTATTTTTTTTTTGTTGCCCTGACATATAGTGGCACGATATTACATTAAAATTTGGAGACTATGTTGTCTGACTATGGCGGTACGTTTGAACTGTTTATTCGGAAAAGGAGCACATAATCTCATGTGCTTTTTTTTATTGCCCTGACATATAGTGGCACGATATTACATTAAAATTTGGAGACTATATTGTCTGACTATGGCGGTACGTTTGAACTGATTATTCGGAAAAGAAGCACGTAGCCTTATGTGTTTTTTGTTGCCTCGACATATAGTGGCGCGATATTGGAATAAAATTAGGAGATTATGTTTTTTGATTATGGCGGTACGTTTGAACCGATTGTTCGGAAAAGGAGCACATAGTCTCGTGTGTCTTCCTTGTTGTCCCGACATACAGCGGCATGACATTGCAGTTGCATTTAGAGACTACGTTCCTTGATTTTGGCGGCATATTTAAACCAATAATTATTCGGAAAATGTGCACATACCAGTTAGTCACGTGCTTTTCGTGTTGCTCCAACGTATAGCGGCACGATATTGCAATACAATTTGGACACTGTGTTATTTGATTATAGCAGTACATTTAAACCGATTATTCGAAAAAGGGCACATAGTTTTATGTGTTTTCTTGGTGTCCTGAACTATACCGATACGATATTACAATTAAATTTGGAGACTGTGTTCTTTCATTATGCCACTATACAGAGTCATTCGCTAGGATTTCCCGTCCGTTAGAGAACTTACTTCCGAAAACATTCTGAACAAAAATGTCATATAAACATTTGTCCTGATAACACTATTTTCAAAATTACTCGAATTTTAATTGTTTGTAAAATATCATTATTCTTTTGTTTTACACGTAAAAGAATATTACAGACAGAGAATGAAATATTCAGGAGTATCAGTTCTTTAATTAGCTAATATTCTGAAGCTAGAAATGTGTTCTGAATTCCATAGTTGCTTCGTACAGATTTATTTTTTCAGATTTGTAACTACAAAATTACATTTCATTACTCATTTATCACAACAATTGTTACAAATTTCACCAGTCTTGTAAATTCTTTAAGAGTGTACATTAGGATGAATAATTAAACTGTAAAGAATCCAGCTCCTGAAGTCGTATCATTTGTAACAATTTTTGTGTTAAGTGCGTAAGAATAATGTAATTTTTAGTTAAGAATTGAAAAACAATATCAGTACAAACGAATTAGCAACACATTTTTAGCTTCAGAACAGTAGGCAATTAAAGAAATGATACTTCTGAATATTTCATTCTCTAAGAATAAAAACATTCGAGATTTATATAAGGGTCTACAGGAATTTAAAAACGGATATCAGGCAAGGGTAAACGTGATCAAGGATGAGAATGGTGACTTACTTGCAGACTCTCATTCAATCCTGAGAAGATGGAAAAACTATTTTGGGCAACTACTAAATATACATAGGCCAAATAGAAATGATCAGGACGAAATTCAAATACAAACTGCAGAGCCATTCACACCGGAACCCATACTTTCTGAAATCGAAATTGCGATAGAATATCTGACAAAGTACAAGTCTCCAGGTCTCGATCAAATTCCAGCAGAATTAATACAAGAGGGTGGAAGGGCATTATCTAGCGAATTCTATAAACTTGTACTTGCAATTTGGGAAAAGGAAATTATACCAGAACAATGGAAGGAGTCCATAATCGTACCTAGTTTTAAAAGGGGGAAAAACTAACTGTAGTAACTTTCGATGAATATCACTTTTGTTGACGTCGTACAAAATTTTGTCGAATATCCTTTTGAGAAGATTAACTCCATATGTAGATGAAATTATAGGGGATCATCAGTGTGGTTTTAGGCGTAATAGATCGACTATTGATCAGATTTTTTTTGTATTTCACAGATATTGGAGAAAATTGGGAGTATAAGGGTATAGTACATCAGTTATTCATAGATTTCAAAAAAGGCTTATGACTCGGTTAAGAGAGAAGTTCTATATAATATTCTTATTGAATTTGGTATTCCCAAGAAACTAGTTCGATTAATTAAAATGTGTCTTAGTGAAACTACAGCAGAGTCCATATAGGTCAGTTTCTATCTGATGCTTTTCCAATTCACTGCGGGCTAAAGCAGGGAGATGCACTATCACCTTTACTTTTTAACTTCGCTCTAGAATATGCCATTAGGAATGTTCAGGATAATAGACAGGGTTTGGAGTTGAATGGGTTACATCAGCTTCTTGTCTATGCGGATGACGTGAATATGCTAGGGGAAAATCCACAAACGATTAGGGAAAACGCGGAAATTGTAATTGAAGCAAGTAAAACGATATGGTTGGAAGTATATCCCGAAAAGTCTAAGTATATGATTATGTCTCGTGACCAGAATATTGTACGAAATGGAACTATAAAAATTGGAGATTTATCTTTCGAAGAGGTGGAAAAATTCCAATATCTTGGAGCAACAGTAACAAATATAAATGACACTCGGGAGGAAATTAAACGCAGAATAAATATGGGAAATGCCTGTTATTATTCGGTTTAGAAACTTTTGTAATCTAGTCTTCTGTCAAAAAATCTGAAAGTTGGAATTTATAAAACAGTTATATTACCGCTTGTTCTGTAAGGTTGTGAAACTTGGACTCTCACTTTGAGAGAGGAACAGAGATTAAGGGTGTTTGAGAATAAGGTTCTTAGGAAAATATTTGGGGCTAAGAGGGATGAAGTTACAGGAGAATGGAGAAAGACAACGCAGAGCTGCACGCATTGTATTCTTCACCTGACATAATTAGGAACATAAAATCCAGACGTTTGAGATGGGCAGGACATGTAGCACGTATGGGCGAATCCAGAAATGCATATAGAGTGTTAGTTGGGAGGCCGGAGGAAAAAAGACTTTTAGGGAGGCCGAGACGTAGGTGGGAAGATAATATTAAAATGGATTTGAGGGAGGTGGGATATGATGGTAGAGACTGGATTAATCTTGCTTAGGTTAGGGACCAATGGCGGGCTTATGTGAGGGCGGCAATGAACCTCCGGGTTCCTTAAAAGCCAGTAAGTAAGTATTTTTAATATTTTTTACCCTTAAAAGTAAAGGGAAATTATATTTTGCTAACAATTTCAAATTAGTGCAACTCTGAAAATATTGAGATTAGGACACGTGTTTTATGACATTTTTGCTCACAATGTCTTCGGAAATAAGCTCCGTAAGGGGCGGTAAATCCTCGTGAATCACCTTTTATACTCAGCTGCTATTATGAAAAGTCTTTGATAGATTCTCCTTCACTAAATGACTTCATATTTTTTGCAGTAAGTTACGCAATTCTATGCGAAAGCTTGACAACATCCTCAATATCGGGAATTTAATAAGCTTGTGGTCTCAAATCTTTAGGTTTCTGTGATCTGGCTTGAACTGAAAATAATCCTGAATACTAATACATTATAAATCCGATTACAATATGATTTCCTCGTAAAGCACCCACTAACAACTTAGAGCTTAACGTTGCTGGGAGGATATGTTTGCCATAGTCATTATGGTGGTATTTATTGAAATGCATTACAATGTTACAACGGGAGACACGTGATGAATGTTTATTGCAAATAAGGCGCTTAATAGTATCGCAGTTTAGAATACAGGATAATTCTTTTTCCGATTCAACATAAAAGTTATGTCTTGATCCTGAAGACGACATTGCCATTCATTTACGTCTTTCACTGCTTTGTCGTTTAGAAATATGAACATGAGTGCAGCTCACGAGTTGCTCAATGCGGTGGGAGAGGTGAAACTACGGTTTTAGGGTGAATTCTTAGCCTCTGTATCTCTGTCAATGTGACAGTCCAAGATTCACAACCATACAGAACAATCGGTAATATAACTCATCATCATCTCCTTCATGGATTAGATAAGCGTTTCTCAAACTTTTTTGAAGTGCTGACCACTTTTTTAAGTCGAACAGTTCCGCGGACCACCTCACTCTTGTTCCCATTGAAAGCAAAATTATAATTTTTATAGTATATTTTAATACCAGTATACTTAGTTATATATAATAAAAGTAATATAATACAGTTATATGAACACTTTTTAATGATATTGAAACAAACTAACTTTCATTGAGTGAAAGAGAACAGTTAATTCAACTCTCGAATGAGATCGGACTTAAAATGAAATTCCAAGCGGAAGGTATGGTTAATTTCTGGACCACATGACAAGTGAAAAGATAATACAGTGAACTGTACAATGGTGCTTTAGAGATTGTAATCCAGTTTGTTTCTACATATCTATGTAAGGAAGGGTTTTAATCTCTAACTCTAATAAAAACAAAGTAGGCTACCGAAATCGACTCGATGTATGTGACAATCTGCGACTTAAGTTTACCAGAATACGTCCAAATACAGAACAACTGTGTAAGAATCGGTAGGCTCATCCAAGTCATTAATATGAGTACCAACATTTATTTATTTTTTTAGTAATAAGTTAAAGATTATCCAAACTCTAATAGCCTTGAATTATTAAAGAAACAAAATGAATTTTCTTGTATTAATATTAGCTTAATTAGTTAATACTAATATAAAATTAATTTAATTTAATTAATTTTAATTAATTAATTTTATTTTAAAATATAAGTATACTGGTTAAATTACATAAGTTAGGTCAGATGCAACAGTGTTCATGAATAAGATAGTTATATATAATAAAAGTAATATAATACAGTTATATGAACACTTTTTAATGATTGAATAAAATTAATAAAATCGGTTAAAAACCATACATGTTTCGGAGGAATGCTCCTCCATCTTCAGTGGTAGTACCACGACTGTAACAGGAAACATAAATTGTGTAAAGCTTGTGGTACATAATAATTTTACAAAGATACATAATCTAAATGTCAGCAATTGTTGACAATAAAATGACCTAAATGTTGTTTAATTCAAATGCATATTATAAGCTTAAATGCAATTAAATTAATAGAAATAGTTATTTAAGGGGAGTTGGTCATTATCGCATGCAAAATAATGGTAAAAATAGCCTATCTTCTAGCAGTCATAAATATAATAGTCTACTATTTATCAGTGGTCTTTCATTATTCTTAGCTATGTGTGTATACATATTAAGCTTTAAAATGAAAAAGAATGGTGACTCTAGAGTAAATCTGTATCCTTAAATTAATTTTTTTAATTAAGCACAATTTTTTTTATAAATTCACTACATGTCTGTGATTAGGTACACTCTATTCACTTATTATAACACATATTGAATTGAAAATTTGACCACTTACTGCTAATAGATACTAAAACACACCCTACTAAAATTGTTCATATATCTGTAATATTATGGGCATAGGGCTTATAGTAATCATCACCGTCAATAAATTTAAAAAAAATTGGCGATTAGTATAAGCCCTATGCCCATAATATTACAGATATTTTAATAATTTTAGTAGGGTATGTTTTAGTATCTGTTAGCAGTAAGTGCCCAAAAATTTAATTCAATGTGTGCTATGATAAGTGAATAGAGTGTACCTAATCACAGATATGTAGTGAATTTATATAAAACATATGTTTAAATTCAAAAATTAATTTAAGGGTAAGGTTTACACTAGATTAACCATTCTTTTATCATTTTAAAGTTTAATGTGTATACATATATCACTAAAAAAATGAAATAGCTGTGATAAATAGTATTACATTTATGACTGCTTGAAGATAGGCTATTTTTACCATTACTTTGCATGCGATAACGTCCAATTCCCCTTAAAAAGTAAAAAAAAAATGCAATATCTAATATATATTGAGTACAAAGTGATTAACCAAAAAATGTATAAATAGTGTGTAATATTAAAATTAACAAACAGCAACGTTAAAATGTTAAAATTAATGAAATTGAAAAATATAACAAAACCAAAGTGTTAATCAATTCAAAATATTTGGTAATTAAGATTGGTGATAAAATTAGAATGAGGAAATACACATTTAAGATGTCTTAAACTATGTTACCTAAAGATAAAACTTGTAATTTATATTAATAAGTACAATAAAAACTGAGTAGAAAGAATGGACAGAATTACAATCAAGATATTGAACTCACCGCTGGTGCAGATGTTCGACCGCGTAACGTAGCTTAAGGAAGACTGACTACGATGAAGAACATGACGCAGATTGCATGTATGGTTTTTAACCGATTTTATTAATTTTATTCAATCATTAAAAAGTGTTCATATAACTATATTATATTACTTTTATTATATACAACTATCTTATTCATGAACACTGTTGCATCTGAAATAACTTATGTAATTTAACCAGTATACTTATATTTTAAAATAAAATTAATTAATTAAAATTAAAATAATTTTATGTTAGTATTAACTGATTAAGCTAATGTTAATACAAGAAAATTCATTTGGTTTCTTTAATAATTCAAGGCTATTAGAGTTTGGATAATCTTTAACATATTACTAAAAAAAAATAAATAAATGTTGGTACTCATATTAATGAATTGGATGAGCCTACCGATTCTTACACAGTTGTTCTATATTTGGACGTATGCTGGTAAACTTAAGTCGCATATTGTCACATACATCGAGTCGATTTCGGTAGCCTACCTTGTTTTTATTAGAGTTAGTGATTAAAACCCTTTCTTGCATAGATATGTAGAAACAAACTGGATTATAATCTCTAAAGCACCATTGTACAGTTCACTGTATTATCTTTTCACTTGTCATGTGGTCCAGAAATTAACCATACCTTCCGTTTGGAATTTCGTTCTAAGTCCCGTCTCATTCGAGAGTTCAATTAACTGTTCTCTTTCACTCAATGAAAGTTGGTTAGTTTCAATATCGCAATGAAAGTGATCACGAACCCATGAAAATTTGTCATATTTACTTATAAAATAAGTTTCAAAGTGTGACCTCAGAATTGTATTGTTTTTGTACGACGTACAGTACGTGACCATTTCAATGTGCAGACTGGATGTCGGCAAAACTATTAAGAAAGTCGTCAATACATCAAAAGGTACGGTCCTCTGTTAGGAATTTGGGTGGTCCCTGGCTGGGTTACAGGCGCGGCGCCAAATGTGCAGGGAAATACATTCATAGTGATTTAAATCCCTCTTTTGTTGCTGAGAGTAGAGTGGAAAGTCGGTAGACGGATAGGGAAATAAATTTCATAAAATGTCATTACTGGGTGAAAAAGTGAAAGGCGATTGCTATGTGTCATTTCCAAACTCTGAGATTTTCAATTATAAAGTGATACACAATTTGTTTGAATTATATTTTTTTCTGCAATTTTTGAAGGACCACAGGTGGTCCGCGGACCATAGTTTGAGAAACGCTGGATTAGATCATTACTGATCTGTTCCGGCTCCAAAGTATAGTTGATCACTCCATCTTTTGGTTGGTCGTCCTCGACTTCTGTGACCTTGAGGCTTATAATTTAGGATCGTACGGGGCAGCCTTTCTTCATTCATCCTGCTGACATGTTCAAACCATTTATTTCTATATTCTTCTATTTTTGTTACTGTGCTGACTATTTGTAGTTCTTTGCGGATATCTTCATTCCTTTTCTTGTCTAAAAGAGTATATCCTGCTACATATCGAAGAAATCTCATTTCTGCTGCTTCCACTCTTCTTATCATGCTTTTATTAAGGGTCCAGCATTCCGAGCTATACATCAATACAGGTAAAGCTAAAACGTTATAGAACTTGAGTAGAGTTTCTCTTCTGGTTTTCCTTCCTAGTGTTCTCTTAATTGTATCACAAATATGTTGGAAGAGGTTTAATTTTCTGTTAATATCTTTTGTCCTATCATTTCCTAGGACGACCCCTAAATACGAGGCGCATCCAGAAAGTAAGTTTCCCGACTTTTTCCCCTTGAAAGTAAACGTAATTAGCCGTGTCAATTGCGCATGCGTAACAGATCTATGACATATCAATCATATGGCAGCCGGAGAGGTCCCGCCTGGTGTCAGTAGCTTGGCAGCAGTGGTCCGAAATGGAAGCTCTTATTCCTTCTCCCGCCACCGTCCCTCATCAATGATGATCGTGTTGAGCTGGTGCGGCAGTGCATCATGGAGAACCGTCGCTTCACGATTACGGAGCTGAGCAGCCATTTTCCGCAGATATCGCGATCCTTGTTGCATGAGATTGTCACTAAGCACCTGCTGTTCAAAAAAGTGTGTGCCAGGTGGGTGCCGAAAAACCTGACACTCGAACACAAAATGCAACGTTTAGGAGCGGCACTGACATTTCTGCAACAGTATCACGATGACGGCGACGAGTTCCTCGACAGGAACGTCACGGGCGATGAGACTTGGATTTCGCACTTCACCCTGGAAACCAAGCAGCAGTCAATGCATTGGCGGCATAGTGGATCTCCGGTCAGGACGAAATTCAAACAGACGCTGTCGGTACGGAAAGTGATGTGCACGGTGTTCTGGGACAGGAAGGGCATTCTGCTCATTGACTTCCTTCCAAGAGGTGAAACAGTGAACGCTGACCGTTACTGTGAAACACTGCGAAAATTGCGACGTGCCATTCAAAACAAGAGGCGTGGAATGCTTACTGCAGGTGTTGTGCTCCTCCATGACAATGCTCGTCCACATACGGCTCGGCGCACAGCAGCTGTTTTCACGGAATTTGGCTGGGAGTTGTTTGATCAACCACCCTACAGTACTGATCTTGCTCCCAGCGATTTTCACGTTTTCTTGCACCTCAAGAATTTCTTGTCCTCCGGTGAGCGTTTTGGCAACGACGAAGAGCTGAAGACGTCTGTCACACGCTGGTTCCATTCACAGGCGGCAGAGTTCTACGACAGAGGGATACAAAAGTTGATCCCACGATACGACAAGCGTCTCAATTCTGATGGTGGCTATGTTGAGAAATAGCTGAAACATTGCTGTACTTGTTGCCAATAAATGTTTTCCTGAAAGTGTGTGTTCTTTTTTTTAAATAGGGAAACTTACTTTCTGGATAAGCCTCGTAGTTAAAAACCAGTTACCTGTTCTATTAAAAGGTTATTAACTACTATTTTGGCTCTTACTATATATTCTTCCCATGGAACGCGATTACTTTGGTTTACTTGGCGATATCTGTAGGTTATATTCAGCAGGAACTCTTTCTAATTGAAAAATGGCTCTCTGTATTATAACTATTTTTATAAATTTTAACTTAATTTTTTTTAAAGCAGGCTGGATGACAAAAGCTTCTCAACCGAATAATAACAGGTATTTCCCATTCTGCGTTTAATTTTTTCTCGAGTGTCATTTATATTTGTTGTAGATGCTCCAAGGTATTTGAATTTTTCTACCTCTTCCAAGGGTACATTATTAAAAGTACAGTTTTCAAATTTTTTCTTTAATAATGCTACTCAACTAATATTATTTCCTTGTTTAATTCAGGAAGTGGCATTTACCCTAACCTGCCCAGGTAAATAAGACATCGGTGATTAATACATTGTCCATTGGATCATATTCCCAGTAGAGAAGAGACTGCAGACGGTGAAGGACGTTCCGCGATTTCAAAGAAAAGGCTGCGTGACTCAGCGCAGCTGACGACGCTTTCAAAGTAAACTCCACCCAATACGATCCTACACGTGGATTGGCACTGGCTTTCAGTAAATCTCTCCGCTTTGTGTCGCACGTGTATCTAAATTTCTTGCAGAAATCTGAAAAACCATTGCATGATATATTTCTCTTAATTCCTAACTTTCGTTCGAAACGATTCGTTACGCACCAAAAAAAAAACTGAAACATTTTTCTTTTTCAATATATTTTATAATCAAGAAATGTTTCAAAATATCAATATTAAAATTATAACTCTCTGACAACTTCATGCCAAACTGCCGTACGCCAAGCTGTGTTAGTGTACCTGGTCCAGCCCTCGAAAAGCCATGCCCAAGCCAAGAGAAATTGTACTGCAAGCAGAAGTCCGTAACTATCCTTCAAAACGTAATGCTAAAACGGGGTCAGACTAGTGGACAACCGGCTTGGAGATAACTTAAACATTTTGTCTGAGCCGTAATTTTATTTGAAAGAACGTGTTTTCGTGCACCTTTTAAATGTTTCTTTTCCTAAATTTCCACTCATTCAATGGTTCATTCGTCCGACCGTTCGATCGTTCGTTCGTTTCATTCTTTTGTTCCTTTCATTTTTGTCCCTTTCATTTTTTGTTCCATTCATTCTTTTCTTCCTATCTTTCTTTGGTTCTTTTCAGTTCAATTCGTTCGTCCGTTCATTTCATTCGTTCGTACATTTATTCCATTCGTTCATATATTTGCTCCATTCGTTCGTACATTTATTCCATTCGTTCATATATTTGCTCCATTCGTTCGTATATTTGTTCCATTCGTTCGTATATTTGTTCCATTCGTTCGTATATTTATTTCATTCGTTCGTATATTTGTTCCATTCGTTCGTATATTTATTCCATTCGTTCGTATATTTTTTCTATTCTTTCGTATATTTATTCCATTCGTTCGTATGTTTATTCCATTCGTTCGTATATTTGTTCCATTCGTTAGCATATGTATTCCACTCGTTCGTATATTTGTTCCATTCGTTCGTATATTTGTTCCATTCGTTCTTATATTTATTCCATTCTTTCGTATATTTGTTCCATTCGTTCGTATATTTATTCCATTCGTTCGTATATTTATTCCATTCGTTCGCATATTTATTCCATTCGTTCGTATATTTGTTCCATTCGTTCGTATATGTATTCCATTCTTTCGTATATTTATTCCATTCGTTCCTATATTTATTCCATTCGTTCGTATATTTATTCCATTCGTTCGTATATTTGTTCCATTATTTCGTATATTTATTCCATTCGTTCGTATAATTGTTCCATTCGTTCGCATATGTATTCCATTCGTTCGTATATTTGTTCCATTCGTTCGTATATTTGATCCATTCGTTCTTATATTTATTCCATTCTTTCGTATATTTGTTATATTCGTTCGTATATTTATTCCATTCGTTCGTATATTTGTTCCATTCGTTCGTATATTTATTTAATTCGTTCGTATATTCATTCCATTCGTTCGTATATTTGTTCCATTCGTTCGTATATTTGTTCCATTCGTTCGTATATTTGTTCCATTCGTTCGTATATTTGATCCATTCGTTCTTATATTTATTCCATTCTTTCGTATATTTGTTATATTCGTTCGTATATTTATTCCATTCGTTCGTATATTTGTTCCATTCGTTCGTATATTTATTTAATTCGTTCGTGTATTCATTCCATTCGTTCGTATATTTGTTCCATTCGTTCGTATATTTGTTCCATTCGTTCGTATATTTGTTCCATTCGTTCGTATATTTGTTCCATTCGTTCGTATATTTGTTCCATTCGTTCGTATATTCCATTCGTTCGTATATTTGTTCCATTCGTTCGTATATTAATTTCATTCGTTCGTATATTCATTCCATTCGTTCGTATATTTGTTCCATTCGTTCGTATATTTGTTCCATTCGTTCATATATTTGTTCCATTCGTTCGTATATATGTTCCATTCGTTCGTATTATTCACTTCATTCGTTCGTATTATTTATTTCATTCGTTCGTTTATTCAATCCATTCGTTCGTTTTTTCATTTCATTCGTTTGTTTATTCACTCCATTCGTTCGTTTAATCATTCCACTCCTTCGTTTATTCTTTCCATTTCTTCGTTTATTCATTCCTCTCGTTTATTGATTTCATTAATTCGTTTATTCATTCCATTCGTTCGTTTATTCATTCCATTCGTTCGTTTATTCATTCCATAATTTCGTTTGTATATTGCATTCATTCATTCTTTCATTCATTCATTCTTTCATTCGTACCTTCATTCATTCGAACATTAATAAATAAATAAATTAATTAATTCGTTCGTTCGTGCGTACATTCATTCGTTGTTCGTGCATTAATTAATTCATCCATTCATTCCACGTCCTCCGTCTCTCTTCAGTCTCTGTCTAATTATTTGATGGGGTGTATTTGGACTATTGCTGTTCAACATCTGATAGTTAAAAAAAAAAAGCCGAGAAGGAATTTTTTGACAAGTACGTCTATATTGAAAGTTCGCTATGCGTAAAATGTAATTTTAATACGAAACGTATTTACTTCACTTTCCTTTAGAAACAATGTTCCATGTTAAGTTTAAGTAATTAGTTAATATCTTCATAACCTTCGGAAATGTACATAGGCCTACCGCATGCGTTGAACACCGCGTTTCTGTCTCGATGGTAGTTGATCACTGCACGGTCAACAGCGCTTGCCTCCCGCTTCCGTAACGGTTTCAGTTACATTTTTGGTAGAATTTCTTAAAGATTTACTCTGACTGTCGGATGAATTTTTTTCACATTTATAAACGATATACGTTTTATCATTTGTCATCAAATTTTGATAATAAATGCTGCCAGTAAATATCAGGATTAAATAGATCATATGAAAGCGAGTCTCCCTCCTGAAAATCATCTTGAAAACCAAATGGTGCAAGTTTGACTTGATCGAGGAACGGTGTTCTGCTTCCCTCTTAACTTATACTCGCCCACTTGTCCAACCTCCCACATTACTCAAAGTGCTGTGCACAGACTTAGGACAAGTGCGTAGTTGGAGTATATTCATTTTGTATAAGTAACGATTCAGCATATTGCTATCGCAGAACCACCTGTGATGGGCATGGATGCTGTTCAAGTCAAGGGTTGGTACTTTTGCCAGAGTGGAGTGTGGTTGTTAATAGCCGAAAAAAGATACTGCGATCACTTGAGGTCTGGAATAGTTCTCTTTGAGTTGAGTTCCGTGACATGATAAGTTGGCGTAGCTCAGGCGGTAGCGCGTTTGCTTGCTGATCTGGAGTTGCGCTCGGGTGGGAGTTCGATTTCCGCTTTGGATGATTACCTGGTTGGGTTTTTCCGTGGTTTTCCCCAGCTATAAGGCATATCCTCGGACTCATCTCGCGAAATACCACCTCGCTATCACGAATTCCATCGACGCTAAATAGAGGCTGGTCCACAATAAACCGGGAACGAGAACGGAAACGGAGGAAGTGAACGTTAAGATATTTTAATAACACTAAACCGAGAACGGAAACGATATGCATATCGATATGCATGTCAATAACGATATCAAGGGGTGAGAATGATATAGTCCTCAGTCACAAAGACAAAACTTTACAGGAGAGAGCATTGAAAATTGAGAGTCCAATGCTGTTAGGTGCGATATCATAATTTCTTCAGCGTGTATTTCTGTTATTTGTTGAGTAAATTTTATAATATTTTAGTAGTAGTTTCCCCATATGTGTAAGAAATCAACTCGCACAAAAAACAGTTGATACAAGTGTGGCTTTGGACTACATCAATCTCCCCCCTTCATATGTAAAGTCGATATTATGCATTCTAATGTTTATTGTATGCATTGACCATTGGCGTTCTCTCAGGAGTACAAGCAAGCCAACACAAATACAGGTTAACCAACTTCAAAATGTAATACATACAGGGACATCATTTTATTTTTACTTCAATTTTTATTGTAAATGAGTTTTTGAATGTACTTCACTCCCACCCCTTCTACATATAAAAGAGAACAACCACCAGTATCGCCACTGTCGAAAATGAATTTTTCGGTAACGACCATAGGTGGAAGCACAGTTGCAAGATATTACCACAGTCTAGTACATACAGTCACGAAGCTCGAGTTTATGAGGGTACTAGGAACAATAGACTGTGTAGGTATTATTTCGCATTGTCTGTAATGAGGCGATAGTAGCGATCCTAGTCGTTGGCAAATATCTATGGATGCATATTTACTACGTATTGAGTTTCGTGATTGTATATACAGGGACATCATTTAATTTTAATTCAATTTTTATTGTACCTAAGTTCTTGAATGTACTTCACACCCACCCCTTCTACTAATGAATTTCCAGTTGTCCTCCACACAGAATGAAGGCCGCATATAGTATACAGCAAAGAGTTAGTGAGTATAGTACGTTCCAGAAATATGTTCGCGTTTTCCAGTGACGACAGAGCTTTCAATATTGAATCATATTTTCGCACAGGTACTGTCCGTTTGCCTACGTCGCATCCCGATTTCCCCCACCTGCTTCTGCTCGCCCCTCTATAAAAGCTGGGCTGTCTTAGCTCTTTTCTGAAAATATTAATTTCTGTTAGGAATTGGACATTTACGTAGTATTATACAGCTGTTTAAAATAACTTAAATGAAAGGGTCTTGTTAAGTAATTAACTGTCACGTGATTTCCCCCCTTTCTACGATCCTGCGGCATAACCAGTAGATAGCATATCTGAGTAATTTTATCTGTGCGGGTCGGGCAGAAGTGAAGATTGAATTTAAAGTATATACTCTTTTATAGAATAGGTACAGAATTATTTCAACATGAGTTACTAGTACGAAGGACGAAACTGGCAATTGGAATTGGATGTAATAGTCTGTAGTGCGATAATATGCACAACAGAACTGAAGCCTGTATCGAAATGAACGGCCACCACTTTCAAAAATGTGTTTAAATATCCTTATTATGATTATTTTTCAATTTAACTTCATTCTCTATATTGTACGCTAATGTGCTGTAGACAGTATAATATACACTGCATAATGAATACGTTCGCATGGATAACTCAGTTCGTGAGTAAAAACACTTATTCTTAATACAGTACTGCATTTTGATTAAACAAAAACCTAATGAAAATTGTCAAACTCAAAATCGCGATATTTCCTAGTTTACGTAAATGGATAAACTACTTTTCTTTCCTCCTATACCTAGTAAAGTGATTTGTTTGTGTTTTACGTCAGTATCATCGAACTACAGTCGTGGAAGGGGGTAGCAAACGGTGTCTCCGGTTATCTAAAGGTATAGCCAGGTTAATATTAAAAATGTTAGTAAAATAAAATGATGTCCCTGTAGAATAAATCAATTCACATGGTAATCTGATCACATATACACGTAGCGTAAATTGAAAGTGATTCTGTTGAATTTCTGAGTTAGAAACGATGCATGAAGAAATTGTCTTGGCCTCCTTGTTACAAAATACACAACGACCAAATATTCTAAGTATATGACACCTGAATAATGATGATAATGATAATGCTAATAATTAATAAAAATGAAGCCACCGGCTTGGTTAAGGCGCTTGCCTGCCTGTCTGAAATTGCGCTCGGGAGCGGGTTCGATCCCCGCTTGGACTGATTACCTGGTTGGGTTTTTTCCGAGGTTTTCCCCAACCGTAAGGTAAATACTGGTAATCTATAGCGAATCCTCCGTCTCATCTCGCCAAATACCATCTCGCTATCACCAATCCAATCGACGCTAAATAACCTAGCAGTTGATACAACGTCGTTAAATAACCAACTAAAAAAATAAAGATGTGAAATTATGTAACGGACCACTGGAGTATATCCCACCACGGGATCACGTTATTTGTCCCCCAAAGGATTCATGTAGTCTTCACAGGATTTATGTATACCCGCCAGGATTTGAAGTCGAGTCTCTAGGTTGTGCAACTGCGATATTCCGAAGTGAAAATGTACAACTATTAATATTTTAATGCTCTATTGGTTCTCTTAACGATGAATTCCAATTAAGTTGACGTACACTTGTAATATTGAAATAGTAATAAATTGAATTCAGAAAGGTGACTTTTATTCTTCAATTTAACGTCGTTAAATTACCAACCAAAAAAATAAAGATGTGAAATTATGTAACGGAAAACTGGAGTATACTCCACCACGGGATCACGCTATTTGTCCTCCAAAGGTTTCATGTAGACTTCACAGGATTTATGTATACCCGCCAGGATTTGAAGTCGAGTCTCCAGGTTGTGCAACTGCGAAATTCCGAAGTGAGAATGTACCGCTATTAATATTTTAAAGCTCTATTGGTTCTCTTAGCGATGAATTCCAATTAAGTTGACGTACACTTGTAATATTGAAATAGTAATAAATTGAATTCAGAAGTGATTTTTAATTATCGATTTAACGCCGTTAAATAATCAACCAAAAAAATAAAAATGTGAAATTATGTAACGGAAAACTGGAGTATACCCCACCACGGGATCACGTTATTTGTCCTCCAAAGGATTCATGTAGACTTCACAGGATTTATGTATACCCGCCAGGATTTGAAGTCGAGTCTCCAGGTTGTGCAACTGCGAAATTCCGAAGTGAAAATGAACCGCTATTAATATTTTAAAGCTCTATTGGTTCTCTTAGCGATGAATTCCAATTAAGTTGACGTACACTTGTAATATTGAAATAGTAATAAATTGAATTCAGAAGAGTGATTTTTATTCTTCGATTTAACGTCGTTAAATAACCAACCAAAAAAATAAAGATGTGAAATTATGTAACGGACAACTGGAGTATACCCCACCACGGGATCACGATATTTGTCCTCCAAAGGATTCATGTAGACTTCACAGGATTTATGTATACCCGCCAGGATTTGAAGTCGAGTCTCCAGTTTGTGCAACTGCGAAATTCCGAAGTGAGAATGTACCGCTATTAATATTTTAAAGCTCTATTGGTTCTCTTAGCGATGAATTCCAATTAAGTTGACGTACACTTGTAATATTGAAATAGTAATAAATTGAATTCAGAAGTGATTTTTATTTTTCGATTTAACGCCGTTAAATAATCAACCAAGAAAATAAAAATGTGAAATTATGTAACGGAAAACTGGAGTAAACCCCACAACGGGATCACGTTATTTGTCCTCCAAAGGATTCATGTAGACTTCACAGGATTTATGTATACCCGCCTGGATTTGAAATTGAGTCTCCAGGTTGTGCAACTGCGAAATTCCGAAGTGAAAATGAACCGCTATTAATATTTTAAAGCTCTATTGGTTCTCTTAGCGATGAATTCCAATTAAGTTGACGTACACTTGTAATATTGAAATAGTAATGAATTGAATTGAGAAGAGTGATTTTTATTCTTCGATTTAACGTCGTTAAATAACTAACCAAAAAAATAAATATGTGAAATTATGTAACGAAAAACTGGAGTATACCCCACCACAGGATCACGTTATTTGTCCCCCAAAGGATTCATGTAGGCTTCACAGGATTTATGTGTATCCGCCAGGATTTGAAGTCGAGTCTCCAGGTTGTGCAACTGCGAAATTTCGAAGTGAAAATGTACCGCTATTATATTTTAAAGCTCTATTGGTTCTCTTAGCGATGAATTCCAATTAAGTTGACGTACACTTGTAATATTGAAATAGTAATGAATTGAATTGAGAAGAGTGATTTTTATTCTTCGATTTAACGTCGTTAAATAACCAACCAAAAAAATGAATATGTGAAATTATGTAACGAAAAACTGGAGTATACCCCACCACAGGATCACGTTATTTGTCCCCCAAAGGATTCATGTAGGCTTCACAGGATTTATGTGTATCCGCCAGGATTTGAAGTCGAGTCTCCAGGTTGTGCAACTGCGAAATTTCGAAGTGAAAATGTACCGCTATTAATATTTTAAAGCTCTATTGGTTCTCTTAGCGATGAATTCCAATTAAATTGACGTACACTTGTAATATTGAAATAGTAATAAATTGAATTCAGAAGAGTGATTTTTATTCTTCGATTTAAAATCGTTAAACTATTGACAAAAAAGTAAAGAGGAAGCGATATGACGCTCAGAGCATGGAACGGAAGTGCCTTAGAGCTCTGCCAGATTAATTATTTTAAAATACGGAGGACGAGCGAGGCCCTATAGTCCTCGTGTCGAGATTGTCTCGAGGGGCACACGACGGAGCTGTGGAATATTGCACCTCCCACCTCCTCGTGCGCTGGTTATCTATTCTTCCTTCGCCCCCACTACTGCTCAGAATCAATCTCCAGGGATGCACCGTTCTCAATACCCTATTGATCGACCCCTTTCCACCCCTCCTCGTCTCCTGCTCGACCCACCAAGCCCACTCTTCGCGTCCTGAAGTCGAGATAGGGAAAAAGAAGCTTCGGTCTCCTCGATCAGCTTTGTATCTGTATCTAGAAAGCTTAATTAGTGGCGGATCGGAATTAGTACTGCCGCTCGGCGAAGAGCATGTCTTAAAATTTCCCACAAAAACTGTTTGAATGCGACAGATCTCGGTCTAGTTCCGGGAATCGAACGGCACACCGATTAAGCAAGCCCATTCGACACACTCTACTTTCAATTTCTTTAAATTATGTTGGAGACTCTAGTTCAGCCGTGGCGAGAACGTGACTCGCGAGACATTGTGGCTCGTAGTGATAGCTGTGCATTTCGCTTGCTTCTAAATTCCGCCAATCCCCACCCTCTCACTCACTGGATTCAAACTCCGTTCCATTTGTTTTTGTCTCTGACCTGCGAGTGGCATATGTCTCTCTCTCGAAACCATGTACGAAAGTTCCAAGTAGGATGGGAGGACGCATTTTTTGCTGTGAAATCATCATCATCTCTGTACGTCGACAATTTTCAGCAGATGTACGAATAATGCGGTTGGCTCTTCAATTTGAACTCACTGATTTACTATGTGATGACAAATGAAAGCTAGATGTAAGGACTTGACAAATGTTGAACTTTCAAATCTTTGCCAAAAATAAATATCCGAAACTTCTTTCTTTCGCTTGCTCTGTTGAAGCCATGTTCGCTACAACTTGCGTTTTTGAAAAATTATTTTCAACAATTAAAATAGTAAAAGCAAATTTAGATCACGACTGACAGACAAATACCTTCGTGATCAACTACGACTGGCGGTAAGTGACATAATTCCTGATTTTGAAACTTTGTCGCAGACACATTCTGAAGACAGTTAATTTTAGGTTGTGATATTGTTTATTGTTCATTTCTTTCTTCGTTACACGTACTAAACATTAGTTTGTAGCCTTGTTCTGTATAAAATTATATTTAAGTGCTTGACGTAAGGAAAATGAAAATCCGTTAATAAGTCAGACAGTTGCTTCACTTCCCCTTCGGGTGTCCGCCTCCCTTCATAGGTGCTATGCACGTTGTAGGTTACACAGTGGCTCGCACAATTACATTTTCGCCACTGCTGCTCTAGTTACCTGGATTCAAACTCAGCCTAATATGAATTGAATTAGAGAAGATTTTAGAGTTCATCAACCGTTTGCCAAGACTAGACCTATTAGTTTGACATTTCTAACAACTTTCAGTTTCTATCAGCAAGTTCACATCGTTCAACGTCCCACACAGTTGCCCAAATTTCTGTGTTGGTTCTTAGAGTCAACGAAGCTTGAGAAATTAAAATCTTCTCAACTAATTCTCATATAAATCGTGAAATTCATAGCAAAGGAATATATACATACATATACACACACGCACGCACGCACATACACACAGGATGATTCACCAGGATTTACTGTCACTTACGGAGCTTATTTCCGAAGACATTCTGAGCAAAAAAATCATATAAACTTGTGTCCTAATCTCAATATTTTCAGAGTTGCACTAATTTGAAGTTGTTAGTAAAATACCTTTCTTCTTTAGTTTTAAGGGTAAAAGAATATTAAAAATAGAGTATGAACTATTCAGAAGTATCATTTCTTTAATTGGCTAGTATTCTGAAGCTAAATGTGTGTTGTTAATTGCTTTTTACAGATTTTGCTTTTCAATTTTCAACTAAAAATTACATTATTCTGATGCACTTATCACAAAAATTGTTACAAATCATACGACTTTAGGAACTTGATTCTTTACAGTTTAATTATGTATCCTAATGTACAGTCTTAAAGAATTTACAAAAGTGGTGTGATTTTTAAAAATTGTGTGATAAATGCGTAATAAAAATGTAGTTTTATAGTTACAAATAAAAAAAAATTCTCTAAGAAGGCACTATGGAATTCACAACACAGTTTTGGCTTTAGAATACTAGCCAATTAAAGAAATAATGCTCCTGATTAGTTCATTCTTTTCCTGTAATATTTTTTATACTTAAAACTAAATAATAATGGTATTTTACAAATAATTTCAAATTAATGTAACTCTGAATATATTGAGATTAGGACACATGATTAAATGACATTTTTTGCTCAGAATGTCTTCGAAAATAAGCTCCATAAGTGACGGTAAATCCTCGTGAATCATCCTGTATGTAGGCACAAAGTTTGAAATAAAATAAAAACATGTAGATTGTGGAATTTCTATTAGACATATTAATTTAATTGTTTTTAATTTTCTTAATATTCTTGTCCCAAAGATATTTTTCTCCTCCACAAATTTCCGTACTCAGCATCTTCTTCAGTAAGATCTCTTCGTCATACTCCTGACGCCATCCATTGATCTCTCGGTTTTCTCTTTTTCTCATTCCCTCCGCAGTCCACTGCAGCATCATCTTCGGTATTCTTCCATATTCCTTCCTCTCCACGTGTCAAAACCTTTCTTCTTTCTCCAATTATTACGTTAACGTTCTTTTCTACCTTTACAATTTCCCTACTTCTTTGATTTTTATTTTATGCTCCTTGATTTTCTCGATAGTACATTCCAATAGCCAATAATTTGTGTTAATATACTGCCTAATGTGTAAGATACTGCTTCCTATATCATGACCTAAGTTCTGAACTGTCAGTCAAGTTACAGCGAGTTCAGAATATGTGCGTCAGATACATATGCAACATCCGACGATATGATCATATATCACCGTCCTTCGCAAGTCTCTCGTGGCTCCGACTTAAAGAACGCAGAACTTTACACTCTTTGTCTTTACTCTTTCGAATTCTACACACCTCAAGACCAAATTACCTTTCGTCTCGTTTCTCTTATCTATACTCTAACCACGACGTAAATACCAGATCACTTATCTGTGGCACGCTAAGTATACCTCTTCATAGAACATCTTGTTATTCATCATCCTTTACAATATCCACCTCGCGTCAATGGAATTTTTTGTCACAAAGTATTAGGGGCTGCAAGACAACAAACATCTTTAAGAACAACTTAAAAGATAACCTTATTAGCATTTCACTCCAATCGTACTGATTTAAACTATCACTGACTACATTGTTACTTTTTTCTTTAGACATCATCCTGATTGTGCTGTACTTTCAAAATTGTCGCATAAAAATCTCTTTCTATTATCTAATATCATTTGAAATATATTAACATTCTATGTATTTTAGCTTAATTCTGCTACACAGTTTATCTCAGTGTTTAATTAATAGTTCATAGTATTTTGTTGTTTAATTCGTAAATAACTCTTGTATACATGTAACGCTCATCTAAATCAAATTGTAGAATTCTTTGTAAGTTCATGCATATGTATATACACTTTTTGCTGGTTGAGTGGAAGAGAAGGCCTTACGGCCTTAACTCTGCCAGCTAGAATAAATCATTATTATTATTATTATTATTATTATTATTATTATTATTATTATCATTATTATTACTATTAACACTTTGTGGCAGTGACTTATAAATAAGGGTTTTTATTTTATTTATAGTATTCCTACTCCAAGGAAATAAGTTAAACATGCCAATTAATACTCCTTCCTTCAGTCACTCTTGTTTCAGTTTCAGTTGCACTCTTCTCATCAGCTTCCAAAATTGGCCCCAAGTATTTAAATTAATTCACCATTTTAATTTCCTCTTTTTCAAACCCAAGTTTCCCCACAACATCAAAATTAAAGATTAGATATTCGGTTTTATTACAATTAATAATCACCCCTTTCAAAAAGGCGTATGACTCGGTTAAGAGAAAAGTTTATATAATATTCTTATTGAATTTGGTATTCCCAAGAAACTAGTTCAATTAATTAAAATGTGTCTTAGTGAAACTTACAGCAGAGTCCGTATAGGCCAGTTTCTATCTGTTGCTTTTCCAATTCACTGCGGGCTAAAGCAGGGAGATGCACTATCACCTTTACTTTTTAACTTCGCTCTAGAATATGCCATTAGGAATGTTCAGGATAATAGACAGGGTTTGGAATTGAACGGGTTACATCAGCTTCTTGTCTATGCGGATGACGTGAATATGTTAGGAGAAAATCCACAAACAATTCGTGAAAACACGGAAATTCTACTTGAAGCAAGTAAAACGATAGGGTTGGAAGTAAATCCCGAAAAGACTAAGTATGTGATTATGTCTCGTGACCAGAATATTGTACGAAATGGAACTATACAAATTGGAGATTTATCCTTCGAAGAGGTGGAAAAATTCAAATACCTTGGAGCAACAGTAACGAATATAAATGACACTCGGGAGTATATTAAACGCAGAATAAATATGGGAAATGCCAGATGTTTTGAAAAGTGCCATAGTAATTCCTATATACAAATCTGAGGTGAAAATAATTTAAATAACTATAGACCTATATCTTTACTTCCAACATTTTCCAAATTGTTTGAAAAATGTTTAAAGAATAGATTAATAAATTATTTAGAAAAACATAAAATCCTCTGTAAAAATCAGTTTGGTTTCCGCAATAATATTTCTACTGATGATGCTCTTATTAATGTTACTGGAAAAATTATCAATGAACTAGATATCGGAAACAAATGTTTGGGTATTTTCTTGGATCTACGGAAAGCTTTTGACACTATCAATCATAATTTACTTTTGGACAAACTACATACTATTGGAGTTAGAGGTATAGTTTTAAAATTATTCCAATCATATTTTAGTAACAGAAGACAAATGACCAAAATGAAGATCAATTTAGTGAATACAAATATATTGATATAGGTGTACCGCAAGGAACAATTTTGGGACCTATTTTATTTCTAATATATGTTAATGATCTGCTAAATATAAATTTCGAAAAATTTAATGGATCTATATATTCATATGCGGATGATACAGTAGTTATTTTCAGTGGTTTTTCTTGGCAGGAAGCATATAGAAATGCTAATATAGGCGCTAACATTGTTAAAAAATGGCTTAATTCCAACTTCCTTTCTTTAAATATATCTAAATCAACTTTAGTTCCTTTTTCGTTAACAGCTGCCAGTGTTCAAAATTTAAAATTTAGCGATAATTATAGACTAATAATACACAGTGAAAATTGTTTAGATCTCAAAAGTTGTAAATGTCCACCTTTGAAAAAAGCCACGTATGTCAAATATCTGGGTATCATTATTGATCAGAATTTAAAATGGCCTCATCACATTACTTATCTTTGTAAGAGGCTTCGTAAAACAATTTATAAATTCATTAATCTTCGATGCTACTTACCTATTAGAGTTCTACGAAATGTTTATTTGGCCATTATTCAGTCTATCATTCAATATGGTATAATTGTTTAGGGTGGAAGTACAAAAATTAATCTCAGTCCGTTAAATTTACTACAAAAACGAATAATTAAAATTTGTTTGAAGAAACATTTCGATTATCCAACTAAATTAATTTATTCTGAATTTAATGTATTTAATATTGAACAAATTTATAAGTATACGCTGTTAAAATTTTATCATAAAAATCGTAATAAGTTTGTATTACAGACACACAATTATGACACAAGACGAAATATTAATTCAACATTAGTAGAACCTAAATGTCTCACATCTGCTGGTCTAAAGCATGCATAAATTTTGGCCCTCGGTTGTACAATGCTTTAACTAAATTACATCCAGAACTTCTAACATGTAACCCAGGTAACATATAACAAGAAAATTAGAAACGTGTTAATATCTTCAATTTGATTAAATAAATTTATAGCCTATGTGTATGAATTAATCAACCTATATTATATTTGTATTCTATAATTTTGAAATATATTTTTCACGTGCGATATCATTCTTCTCTAGTGTTAATATTATATTATATAATTCCATTGCCGCTGTAATTATATTTTAGTTCCTATTTTATTTTACTTATTTATTATTATTATTATTATTATTATTATTATTATTATTATTATTATTATTTATTTTAATATTGTATCTGAACTGCGACCGAGCACGAGCGCTGCTCATTCGGTTTCAAATTTTGTTAATACTACTGTATCTTCTTTTTATATTGCTTGTATTATTTTATTTCTATTTCTCTTGTTTGTTTTGTAATTATATTCTTTATTCTGTATATTTCAATTTAAATAAATAAATAAATCATTAAATAAATAAATAAATAAATAAATAAATAAATAAATAAATAAATAAATAAATAAATAAATAAATAAATAAATAAATAAATATTCAGTTGAGAAGCTTTTGTCATCTAGTCTGCTGTCAAAAAATCCGAAAGTTAGAATTTATAAAACAGTTATATTACCGGTTGTTCTGTATGGCTGTGAAACTTGGACTCTCACTTTGAGAGAGGAACAGAGATTAAGGGTGTTTGAGAATAAGGTTCTTAGGAAAATATTTGGAGCTAAGAGGGATGAAGTTACAGGAGAATGGAGAAATTACACAACGCTAAACTGCACGATTTTTATTCTTCACCTGACATAATTAGGAACATTAAATCCAGACGTTTTAGATGGGGAGGACATGTAGCACGTATGGGCGAATCCAGAAATGCATATAGAGTGTTAGTTGGGAGGCCGGAGGGAAAAATACCTTTGGGGAGGCCGAGACGTAGATGGGAAGATAATATTAAAATGGGTTTGAGGGAGGTGGGATATGATGGTAGAGAATGGATTAATCTTGCTCAGGATAGAGACCAATGGCGGGCTTATGTGAGGGCGGCGATAAACCTCCGGGTTCCTTAAAAGCAAGTAAGTAAGTAATCAACCCCTATTTTTATCAGTTGTGTATTATTGTTATTATTGTTTACTTCCATTTTAATTATTGTGGCATCCGACATGATATTTAAAATTTCTGTTACTGTGATAACTCCTTCTGTCGTACTTTATGAACTACTAGACACTAGATAACTCACAAGTCAATTACAAAATAGTATTATGAAAAAGAAAACATTATGAACAAACCTTTATGGAAAGCATAAACGTGTAGTATATCTGGTACAGTTCCAAAAAGTTGAATACAGGTTTATAATTCTTATATTAAAGGATAACTTTATTTTTAATTATTGCAATGCAGATGATATTTATAAACGACCTTCGCAATAAGCTCATTATAGTAAATTCATTCAGGAGGAAAAAATGTTTTGTATGTATGCATTTATTCACACTGCAAATGGGTATATACCCTGTGGCAGTGGTAACTAATTACACTCAATAATTACAATTAATAATAAACACAACTAATAAAAAACAATAATAATTAATAATAATGATAAATAATAGTAGCAGCAGCAGCAGCAGCAGTAACGACCATCCTAAATTAAATGAAGCACGATCACTTAAAATAACATTTAAAGTAAATCTAATTTGTATCTTAACCCTAAGTTCATACCTGCACAAGTATCTTTCGGCACTACACTTATTTCGCTATCAACTTCCTCACTACACTGATTCTATCTTCAAAACCATTTCACTGTTCAAATACTTTGCACAGCCACTATGAACTATAGAACTTCACTGACACAAACACACATTACTTACACAATAGAGTTCACTGACACTACACACTTCACACTTCACTGGCACAACACACTTCTTCACTGATACAACACTTCAAATAATAAAATATCAATTACAGCCTTTAAATAGTGTGTATAATATACTACCGTCTATTAGTAATATCCTTAAGCCTACTTTTAAATACATTTTTGGTTATCGGTAAAGCAGGTAAAGCATTCCGTTTTGACTGCAGCATAGAAAATAAAAGTAAGTTTTTGAAGATGACAATTTAGGAAAATATTGCTTTTGAGATCGGTGTGGTACTAATAATATTGAAAGATATATTCAGAGAATGGGGAATTTTCTTTCCTCGGCTTTGAATGAACATAGCAGTGGAGAAGTTGCAAAAATATCCAGAGGCGGGAAATTCGCCAGCTTCGCCCCCACCCTCACTTCGAACTCTGGGCACAGATATGCAAATGACATACTAATTTTATGCAACGGGAATTCAAGACAAATGCAAATCTTAAATAGACACCTAAACAAAATTTAACCTAAAATTAAAACATGCAATAAAAACAGAAAACAACCACTCCATACATTTCAGATATTACGATAACAAAAGCAAACACCGAGTATGAATTTACAGAAACCCACAACTACAACACACACATGTAACACTTCAAATTATCCCATACAATAGGCCTAGAAACATCACTGAAAGAATAGCCAAACACCTAATGAAACAGCACAATCAGAACAAAATAATAAACACATAACATTAACTTATCAGAGTACCAATACACACAAAATCGTAGCTCCATTCAATAAAATAAAGCATAACGTAGTGTACATATTAAACAACACATGCCACAGAGATCTAAATATTTACACCAAGCAAATAAAGCTAAATGCAACAGTTTCAGATTTCTACATTGGACAGGCTGGAAGATCATTCCAAATAAGATACAACGAACATATTATAGCAATATCCAAACCACACAACACATCAAATTACGCAGAATACATCACCAACAGCTGCCACATATCGAACAATATAGAAACAGATATCTCCATATTATGCAGATAAAACATATCGCAACGAAAGGTCGACAACTATAAATATTAGAATAATATGAAGTATGTAAACACACAATTACACATATGATATTAATAATCAATATCCAATGAAAATATAACGCACAAATTATTCGAGATAATGATACAGAATACGAATCAGCATTGATTCTTGATGAACACAACATATTGTTTTACTTTCGTGTTCTTTCAAACTCATTAATGCATCAGAAAACTACAATGAGATCATACAAATGTTTGGCAAGGCAGTGAGAAAACTAGTTGCAGTGAAACTAATAGCAACTGAGATGGCTTATGAGAATAATTAATTTATAGGCCTAGTGTCAGACCACCACAGGAGCAAGAATATGAGTTAGTGAATAAACTTCATATACCGGCTGAACCGTAAAGAATCTCATTAATTCAGATTGATGATTCCTTTAGTAAAGAGCAACAAAAAAGTGAAATACCATTTTTCTATATTTTGAATAGTTTTCCACATAAACGTGCATTTTAAAATATGCGAATTATGAGATCTTGCAACGCTGTAATCAGTAGGGAATGCACATCAGGTTGCGTTGCTCTGAAGAGCCCCTTCACCTGGCTTGTTCTGAATAGGGAAGTGGAAGGTCATTACCATGTACATTGTTTTTAAACTTATAAGAAAAATACAGATGATATAATATTTAATTTTTACCGTGTTAGGGAACAAGGATGAACAACGCTCATTTCACGTTAAACAAAATCTTGGAGAATTTGAAATAAACTCTACAACCTAATTTTAATTAAATGTCCAGAAAAAAACAGATAATAAGACACGTTTACTTCGAAATGAATTTGAAAGATTAAGAAATATTTATACACTCCCATTTCGATTGAATTTGCGAAAGAACGAAACTACAGCTTTATTCTTTATGATAATGTAAATAGTAAAAATAGCGTATTCTGGCGTACAGGTACGGAATTAAAAATTGGAAAGAGTCTTGATGGGAGTCCATCTGTATATAGGCAACAATTTCGCACGACTGCCCACAAGTAGCATATACGGGGTATTAAAAAGTTTCCAATATTTTAGGAGGTGCTAGTTTGCATCAAACCAAGAAATAAATGTCGAATAAACATGGGTCCTACAACACATACTTTGTGAGGTCTGAACACTTATTCGTAGGAGGTGCTCAATGTGACGTCCATTTATGGGCTTCGACGTAAGGGATCACGCACTCTTTGAAATTGACCTGGTTGTTCTTGATAAAAAAAGGTCTAGGGGATTTAGGTTTGGGGAACGAGCAGGCCAAAGTGTGAGGCCTCCCCAATCAATCCAGCGATCCTGAAGTGTCAGCGTCAGGTGTTCACGCTCATTGCTGAAAAATGTGCTGGTGTGCCATCATAAATGAACTACATCTGTAGTCTTTGCTGACATGGCACATACTCCAGCAAGGTAGGCAATACGTTAATATGGAAGTCCTGATAACGAGCCCCAATTAATCTCTGTGGTAGCCTGTATGGCCCTTAATCTATCACCGAGAACGCATGTGCATAAGTTGATTGAGAATCGGTGCTGATGCCATGTTTCTTCAACTGCATGGGAGTTTTCATCAGCCTATACATGCTGATTACGAAAGTTCGCAACACCATCTCTGCTGAACCCCGCACATATCCGTAATCACAATTTTGTTTTCAATATTCCTTGCGACGTATCAGTATCCCATGCCAGGGTTGTCAAATACGGTACGATTATTTGGTGCTCTGCTATATTGTAGGGCAGAAAAATGCATTGCCATGAATGGACGTCACATTGAGCACCTCCTATGAACAAGTGTTTACATCTCAGAAAGTATGTGTAGTAGGATCCATGTTTATTGGTCATTATTTTCTTGGTTTGATGCATACTATAAAATATTGGATACTTTTTCTTAACTCCTTTTATATCTATTTTCCTTCATTATGTTAATAATTTCTTTGGTCCAAATTATCTTCTTTAACGCTATATTGTATTTTTTTTTATTTTATTGGATTATTTTACGACGCTGTATCAACATCTAAGTTATTTAGCGTCTGAATGAAATGAAGGTGACAATGCCGGTGAAATGAGTCCGGGGTCCAGCACCGAAAGTTACCCAGAATTTTCTCGTATTGGGTAGAGGGAAAACCCAGGAAAAAACCACAACCAGGTAACTTGCCCCGACCGGGATTCGAACCCGGGCCACCTGGTTTCGCGGCGAGACGCGCTGACCTTTACTCCACAGGTGTGGACACGCTATATTGTAATAATAATAATAATAATAATAATAATAATAATAATTTGAAATTCATTTTTAAGAAACAAAATGTATATTTTTATCGTTAAGTGTCGATGTGGTCTTATACTTTCCTTTACTTGTCGGCTTTCAACTTGATAAGTTAGAAAGTAATGCAGAATTAATACAGTAATATCTTAATCACAGAGAGCGACATAATTTCACCACAAATTCCCAACGATTTACTGGAGTGCAAAGCGCGCATTTTTTTTTCTATCTTTCACATAACTGAGGAAAATGTGTTGGGACTGAATATCGTCCTTATTACAATGAAATAGATATATCTAGATGCGCAAGTCTAGTATTAAACATTCTGTTGCAGTATATTGCCTTGGAGTTTCTCAGAAAAGAACGTGATATGGTTTACATAATGAAATCGGGAGTCCAGTGGAAAAATGATTTCAATCCCGCAGTCGATGCTTTGTCGGCTCAAAGGTCTGAGTTGTTAGATACAATTCCCCGTCTACTCGCAGCTGTAACTACGTAATTCATCTGTCTGATGTATTTTGTAACAGACGCAACGTTATTCAGGAAACAGAGCTCGTATCCTATTGGGAAGTCAGTGCAGATATACGAAGCCGGTATTATTATCGAATACATTGAAGTTAAGTGGGGTTTGAGTCGAAAAGATTACATAATTCATGCATTTCCACATCGCATCAGCACTTTCATGTAAGCTGACTTTACTCGCCGGTAGAATGCAGCGTCTGCTTTCCACTCTGGAGACTTAGATTGTAATCAGAGCGGTCCGAGTATAATTCGTGATGGAGAAGGACAATTGGGCCAGTTTTGCTTGGGACTGTCTTATTCCTCCTTTATTTTTGCGCCGTTTATTAACAGAGAATCTTATTATTAGGGACTACACTTCTTTACCTCCTCAGAGGCTACAATTTGAAGTGAGTCGCAACATTTCAAAACTCGCCTTATCCACCAAAAGTCATAATTTACTTTATGCATCAGTTTTACTCTTTTTTCCAGCCGGAAATGAATATGTTTATCAACAGTAATCTCACTAGACGTTTTGATTTTATCGATAAATCTGCTAGTGGAACACGAGCAGATTTATCTAGAGAAAATCAAAACTCGAGTGGGATTTAATTGACTATTACATGATTAGAAGAAAGTATATAAAGATTAGAAGTAACGAAGTACTCCAACACAATAAAATATTAATTGACTTACGAAAATACAACTGTCTTCAAATGTATTATTGTACCATCTCAACATTACAAATATTACGCTAGATGCATGCTAGATGGCAGTAGTGAGCAATGCCTTCTCGTCGAGAAGTTCTCGATCTATTTTACACGATGGCAATGTTACTAGTCAAGAAGGCTTTGTTGATTCAGTTTCATTTTTATTAAAATGCAACATTCCACTTCAATTATCCGAATCCCAGTAATCAACGTCACTTGACAGATGATTTTCAATAAAACTTAATATTAAACAATCTCTGATACGTGACTATCCATAATATCATATAGCAGAAGCTATAACATAACCTAAATAATATACACAAGTGTTAGAAAAGTTTTAATTAACGACGATGACAAAAAATAAACAGGAATAATTTTAAAAGAAATAATTATTGAATGTACAATTTTCAAATTTGAATGTGGTTGGTGGTTCAATTGATGTTATATTGGACGTGTGCGTAATAGAAGTGGAACTCGTTGATGTAGGCCTACATGGTGTATTCAACTTCTTCAGGATTTCCGAATGGTGCTCTTCATTTATTTGTAAATAGAATTTCAGAAGATGCATAGGTATGATCAGTGATTTTTATTAATTCTTGTTCTTGAATGCCAATGCGAGTCATATTTGAAACTGCTGTGCATCGACTTGAGTGGTTTGTAATATCCTATTTTTTTTACGTCCAGACCAGCGCAGTTTCAAATGTTGGCAAACAAAGAAACAAATGCTAGGGACGCGATAAAATTAAACAAATGCTAGGGATGCGATAAAATTAAACAAATGCTAGGGACGCGATAAAATTGTGCGATAAGCAGCCATGATTGGTTGAAATCGCCCTTTCGTACCGTTTTATTGGTCAAAAGTAGTATGACGTACTAAAAGTGTAATAGTCTACACAAAACAAAACTTACTCAATCGTGTACAAAATCATGCCTGAAATATGACTAAGACATATAGGCCTATTACACTGTCAAATTTCTGTGTTAAGAATATGATAAAATGTTTGATCAAATATATATGGAAAACGTATTATGTGCCTTTCATGTGTTAAATTTTATGTTATCTTTTTAATATGTTTCGGCTTGTTATTGGCCATCATCAGAACTGGTTGTTGCTGGTCTTGGCGCCTTTTGTTTTACAATAAAAAGATTTATTTTTAGTCAATGACTTTACTTTATATATGTGTAATGTACAAGTCCTTATATTACATAATTTTTATAATGTATTAACGTTGTCGTCGGTCATGCCGACATCATCAGATACAACTTTTTATGCTGCAATATCATCCCTAAATAAGTACATGTGACTCTATGATCAATACATTGATAAACATGAAACATATTAAAATCAACATGGTTTGGGGACATCAATATTTCTTTTCTCATGTAAATGTACCCTTATTGACACTTAGTTAAAAACACAAACGTGTGATTACAATATATATATATATATATATATATATATATATATATATATATATATATATATACACACACACACACACACACACACAGTAGAACCTCGATTATCCGTCACCCTATTAACCGATTGGCGGATTATCCAACTCTCTATTTCTCGATCTTTTTTTTTTTCTTCAGAAATAAATAACTTATTTGAAGTACTGTTTTGTACATCATATTAGTAGGTTCTACATATTTTTTTGCTAGAGAGTGTTATTACAAGCCTTTATCGTTACACAGCATTATCTATTGTTCGAATTTCCGTTCTATAATATAACTTGCATAGCATATACAATGTCTTCCACGGGTGTTATCAGGAAACGTGTTGTGCTAAGTATCGAAAAAATGGAAATAATTGAATGGTTTGAGAAAGAGAAACTGCTGCTCATCTTGCATCAGAATACGAGATTAGAGTTACAACTGCGCGATTTAATAAAAAAACAAGGACAAAGTGTAAAAAAGTATGTAAATCTACAACATGAGATCTCCTTTATACCTGTCTTTCCTGAGACAGTCATTACAAATGGCTTCCTTGCCCCTTAAAAACCCGTCGTTGACAACCAGACTTAAATTAGTGGACTTGTGATTCACTACCTAGCGAGTTAAATACAAGACCATGGAGGAAATTACGAATTTTTCATGGTACGGATTATCCGATTTTTTCGATCAACCGTTCAGTCCATCCCCTTCATTACCACGGATAATAGAGGTTCTACTGTATATGCAGGTCTTCACTATATAAAAAATAAAACTGAAAAATTCGTGTAAAATACTGTGTGAAGAGATGCTTACAATCTTTAATCTATATTTATCTAATTTGCTTGTGACCATATTGTTATTATCCAGTTATTATACTCATTTTCTGTGTCGGAAAGATGTACTGTATATACACCATAATGCATGTGTTAGATTTTACCTTGAAACCTTAATTCATCAAAGTTGTTATAGATGACATTTACAACAGATGATATGTTTCTGTATTAGGTTGTGTTTTGATGTTAATTGACGACATGAACTTGAACGTGCTCTATGACCGACGATAATCTTCGATATGGTTAATTTGAGGAAGATGTCCAAATTCTATAGTTGATGCGGAGTGTTATTTGTATTGTATATCATAGACTTTTCTGAAAAATTATTCAAAATGAATTGCCTTTTGTTTTATTTCCTGTGGGGGTGTGTTTCTGTAGTGTAATGTAGAGTCAAAGAGTGTGTGTGTTCTGAAATTGAGTTGTGTGTTGAGAATTTCATTTGGATGTTTTTTGTGTGTTTGTATATTTCGTATAACACACAAAAGGACATCCAAATGAAATTCTCAACACACAACTCAATTCCAGAACACACACACTCTTTGACTCCACATTACACTACACAAACACATCCCCACAGGAAACAAAACAAAACGCGCCAAGACCAGCAACAACCAGTTCTGATGATGGCCAATAATAGGCCGATACATGTTAACAAGATAACATAAAATTTAACACGTGAAAGTCAAATAATACGTTTTCCAAAGTGATGTAGTGTTAAAAGTTGTGTAATCAAGATGTATAAATCAAATGTAAGATTTTGACTATATTAAACTATGTCAAAACATTGATCATATCTTTCATCACAGTTCTAATAATGGATTCACAATAGTCCCATGCTTGTTGTAACTGTAAAATATGCAGTAATGGTTATTGCATTAATACTAAAGAAGAAATCAAAGAAAATTGTATTTCGTCGGTTTAGAGTGTAAACCCGCTAACCAACAAAAAGAAAATTTTACAGGAGAAACAAAAAACTGAGTATAAATTAACTCTGAAACTGGACCAAATCCAAAGTACAGGTGGTGAAGTTTCAGAGTTAATTTATACTCAGTTTTTTTTTTTTTGTTTCCGCTGTAAAATTTCCTTTTTGTTAGTTAGCAGGTTTACACTCTAAGCCGACGATTTAGGTTAGAGATTGGGGTAGAGAGAAAAAACACAAAGGAATCCATCAAACTCTACTGAGAGAACTTCAATATGAAGATGTGAAATCCTATATGTATCAAGTATTTAATAATGGATGATGAAATATTTGATGTGACTCATGATGTGATATTAAAACTTTTGAGGTTTTCACAGACCATGTGTACTTATGTCCGCCTCTTTCTTTCATCTCAGTCACAGATTTTATCAAAGGTATGATGATGACCACAACTTTCATTACAGAACTATGTCACAGCTAGATCTGATCAAAGATGCTATGTTACACAGTAAAAGATTTTATCATGTCGTCGTTATTCCTGAAATAACTCCTATGTGCAAAAAATATTTTTTTTTTCAGTAGGAAGAGAAAACACATATTCTTGTATGACAGTAGTGCATAGGAGACTGTGAATTATTACATTTCCGAATGAAAGAAATAGAATTACAGACGTGGACAAATTATTAGACTAAATTAATTATATGTGCAACGAAGCTGTATTTATCGGTAGAAATAATGAACAAAAATGTATTTTGCATAGAAATAATGAACAGAAAATTTCAGGCATGATGGAAACCAACGTTTGACACTTTCTTTGAATGTCAGCATCATTTAGCCAGATATCAGTTTTGTTGTAAGCCTCTTTTTGTTCACTTTCTTCTTCAGTGTAGATCGCAGATTTTCAATTTCGTTCATGTCCGGTCTTCTTGCAGGCCATGTGAGAATATCTCCTGCAGTATATAATTAAAACACCAGTAGTACCAACATAGCCAGAAAAAAATATGCTTAACCATTGGAAAAATGTACCAGAAGATGTAAACAATCATATTTACAACACTAGAGACTCTATGAATTATACTGATAGTTGATATGACGAATTATATTATGTTTCTAAGAAAACGTTTTAGTCTAATAATTTGTCCACGTCTGTACATATAGGAGATTTTATTATTTGCTTTATCACTATTTAAATTATTTAATAGGCAAACATCTGAAAATCGATCATTATGTCACATAGGAGTTATTGCCGGGACAACAATATATATTTTATCAAACTTCTGTGACACAGAAATATGATAGTGTAATATAGGCCTAACTCTTCAGAGCTTGCCTTATCCTCGCCTACTGCAACAACAGCACTCGCCTTATCCATGTAACCAAAAGGGGCCTCATATGGAACTGTACGGACACTTGATAAGGATTGTAAGGTTCGAGACTGGAAAGCAGCAGTTGGATCCACCATGAAGCAAACATATTCTTGGCATGTTGTTTTCGCGTATGAACAGATTTAATCTACATAGCAACAAACGGGAATTCGTGGCTCTCCAAGAGGGACAGCGACGTTGGGATCACGAAAAGTGTTCTGAAGAAAGGTAATCAATTTTGATCTGTGGATCCTGGTATTGTGACCGTTGGAGTTGGGGTTGCTTTAAAACGGTCAAACTACGGGACGTGGACAAGTTGTTACTTAAGCATTTTGGCAACGAGTGGATGACAGACCCTTCCCTGGGATTCTACAAGAAGCTTCTTGGTGAACCAGCAGTGGATACAGAAGAGGACAAGGAAGCTAGTTTTTGTGAGCCGCACGAATGTGAAATGTCTGATGGGGTGCAGGTTTGAAGCAAGATTGGGTTTAGCATATTCAATGTTCTTGAGCAGTTTATACAATAATACTATATAGAATAACTCTTCTCGGGTTCTCAGCCAGGTAAGTTGGAGATTTGCTTCCAAGCTTTCGACGGCTAGCTCTGCCATCTGCCATCTTCTTCAGGGAATGAAGAAGATGGCAGAGCTATCCGTCGAAAGCTTGGAAGCATATCTCCAACTCACCTGGCTGAGAACCCGAGAAGAGTTATTCTATGTATGACTTGAGGCTTTTCCGGCGTTTGATATAGAATAACTCTTCTCTGGTTCTCAGCCAGGTGAGTTGGAGATTAGCTTCCAAGCTTTCGACGGCTAGCTCTGCCATCTTCTTCAGGGACGAAGAAGATGGCAGAGCTAGCCGTCGAAAGCTTGGAAGCTAATCTCCAACTCACCTGGCTGAGAACCCGAGAAGAGTTATTCTAGAGTTATTCTACATCAAACGCCGGGAAAGCCTCAAGTCATACAATAATACTATATGTTTTCAATATTATTACTCCCACTGTAAAGAGAAATAGGTACCGGTACTAAATTTAGTACCAAGATGCTGGACATATAGGCTAATGTCCCAACATGTGTGACTCCTGATATAATAATTTGCACAGCGATTTTATTTTGCATTCCCAAACCGATCAAACGGTATATTATCGAATTTCTTCTGAATAAACCAATTTCAAGACATTTTAGCTCCGAATACTTGAGTTTCCTTGCATATATTCCGCACGTAATCGTCCAATCTTCTCTTATAAGTATCACTGTATTAATTAAAAGTGACATTACATAATTTCTAAATGCAGCTTTCGATTACAAATTGCTCAAACTCTCTCACTCTTTTGATTATCTATCATCTGAGTTTAAGACTGCGTTTACATCAAATTCACATTTGCGAAGTCTTGATGAAGCCTTCTTCCCAGAAGATGAAATCAACAGGTTGCTACGAAGCGTCGGATGTTTTATCCTCTTCGACATGGCGCAACAGACGAGGCAGGGCGACAGCTTTGTGTCCATAAAGCCATCGGGTGGCGTGTGTGGATGCATTTATCTCGCAGGGTAACGTAGCCTATTCTATATTCAACTCTTTATCTCTGTTATATGGCAATATTCTCTTAACCCCTCTAATGGGTTATCTACATATTAAAACATTGCCTTTTACATTACAAGTAATGAATTCTATGCCGAAGACGAACATTGCGGCGGTATATTGTTTCATTAACATTCATGGGACTTAACACCCCCATTGTCTGAGTGCTGCTCATCATTAAATCTGAGGCTTCAAGCACAAAGGAAAATACTGGATTTTAGTGCAAACAAATTTTTTCGAGGTTTCTTTTGGAAAGAAAATACAGGTTATACGTTTGATGAAGTTGGGACGCCAACGTTGATCTCTGGTACTTACCGTCACGCAGTGGTAAAAATGCATGAATATCATGACAGCCAGAATGCTCTTAATTTATTTTATCCACTTTGATAAGTAATGCGGACTTTACATCAATAATAAAAATGTTGTAATCACATTCATTACACAACTAGATAGGTAATGATACGTCTATTACGCAACTAGTTAAGTAATGATTGGGCTCCGTATTCCACCTACCTAAAGACTGAAGTTAAATACACATTGGGTATATAGTACGCCAAAAACAGGTAATGCAACGGATAAGGATATAAACAAACAGGTCGTCACTGTTTGTTTGTGGAGTACAGTCAACTCCCGACATTCAGAATCTATACTGGTAAACACATGCTTGAGCCGTGATGTTTATTTTCGTCGTGATCTTTGCAGTGAATAATAACGTGCATTCATAAGTTACGGAACTTGAACATATACGGATGTCACTTGAAGTGATTTTAAATAGCAAGAAATTATTTCAAAGCATACGACGTTATTGGTGCATGATGTAGTACAAGATATTCCTATTGACTAATATTTTTTCGTGTACCATTAGGATATTGCATATGTCGCTCATCACTGAAAACCCACTAATTTTCTATGTACTTTTCTAGAAATTCTCTAAAATGTATATTATTTAATTTATTAATTGGGATGTTTGCACTGAACATCATGGTAGGCTACACAAATCCATGCTAAACGTCGAGTTAAAATATCTTCATAATTTTCAGATTGTGGTGGTTCTGGATCTTTCGGATTACGTGCAACACACTTTCTGTGCCTTTTGGTATTGCACTGTCTTTTAGTGCACTGTTTTTTTTGCCCATTTTACGTTTATTTTACACAATTTGGCATAATGTTGTCTATATTGACAGTGAAAATATTAGTTAAACTATCCTCAACTATGCCCTGCAATATTACACGCTTGAGCGTCTTACCTAAGGCATTTTACCTCTGCAATGAACCTTCAATCATCCACAAAGATGTAGTTATTTAAATAATACGACTAGTAAGAACAGTGATCGAGAAGACTACTCACTATGACTGCGTCCCTGTTTTGATTTTCTAGAGGAAGAAGGAGAGGATGCGTAACTATTTTGTATACGAACATACATGTACCTGCGCTGTGATGTCACATAATATATTACGAATCAGGCAACCTCATTCCAGTTTATAGATAGCGGAATACGGATCCTAATAATGATATTCACTAAAGTATGCCAGCATTACCTTCCCCGACACACTTTCTACATTTTTCTTGGAACACCAATCTTCAATTTTTTTGCATTCCACTTCATATTTTACACAGGATTTCGTTGGTACTAAACATTTAATTGCAGAATTTGCAGCGTTTTCAATTCTATCTGAATACTCTTTAAACTCATTTTAAAATTCACTCACTCATTTATAGTGTTTTGCCCAACGCCAGGTCTTTCACTGCAAACCCAGCATTCTCCAATCTTTCCTATTTCCTGCCTATCTCTTAGTCTCCGCATATAATTCATATATCTTAATGCCGTCTATCATCTGATATCTTCTTCTCCGGTTCACCATTCTTTCAGTGCATCCTTCAGAAGGCAGTTTCTTCTCAACCAGTACCCAGCCAATTACCTTTCCTCTTCCTGATCAGTTCCAGCATCTCATTTTAATAATGTTTGTTTATTTCTCCCAATAGGCTACTGCTGTTCTTCTGTTATAAATAAAAACCTATCATGTGCAAAACTGATAAAACAAACATAAACGAATCGCCTCTCACAGGAATAAACTAATAAGCAGGTTTACGATCCGGGACACTTCAGCAACCAATATACGCACAACTTTACTATAGAGTTCCTTGAACATAGTAGACAGATATACTGTGATTGTAACAACAACATCAATGTGCTTCGTTATATTCTACTGTTAGTAGTACAATATAGTGACGATGGAAAGTGAAGTATGATACATACCTCACAAGTTTTCATGTCCCTCGGCGACGTTGAAGACGTTAGCGTTACAATGAATAACCATGTACATTCTTGCAACTAGTTCGAAGAAACTGTTCACTATGAATTGAAAATTCACTCTGATGGCCTGAATTCGTTTCGTAGGTAGAGATAGAACAATACTGTACCTCTGATCACGAACCGGATTGTACAGGTAAATAAAACTCAACGCTCCACCTCACTCCATCTATACTCCGTTGCACTGTAACTTCACTTCATTCTTTTAAGTTGGCTCGGATTCTAAGCCTGCTAACAATAGGCCTAATAATAATAATAATAATAATAATAATAATAATAATAATAATAATAATCATACAACATCGCCTCTTCATAAGAGACATGTTGAAAACTAATAAAAATAAAACAATTACTTCTGTTGAATACTATTTTTTATTAAAGTTGATAAAATGTTGTACGATATACTTACCGTAACTTCTTATTAAACACTCGACTGATTATCAAACTTGTACTGTAATATGAAACGTTACGATACTCCTATCGTAAATAACTACTACACTTGCATGAACATGCTACCCTTTTGTAAAATTAATGTAACATTTGCAAATATAATGATATATTTATTGATATTAGTTCACAAAAGTACAAAACTTAATAATTTAACAAAAAGATCTATATACAAAAGTAGTTATACATAATAGATATACAATTTCCTAAACTAATTAATTTATCGCAAATATAAATAATTTATTGCTTCAAACTTGCACTTACGTCTGGTTTAGAGTGCATGTTTAAACCAATCGTAATAACCATTAAGACTTTAAACCTTATTTATCCGCTCCTTTTCACAATTTACTACCATAAATATTTTAATACTTTTTTTTAAATTTTAATTCTACAATAAACAAGTGTAAATCAATCTCTCCTGTAGTTCTAACTTTTCCAAATATACACGTGCTTCCAATTTATTTATTTCAGTTTGATCTTGGTTTAGGAAACGTGACGTTACACGAGCTCTCTGTGCGACAATAAAAGCTATTCTCTACGTTCTTATGTTACTTACTTACAAATGGCTTTTAAGGAACCCGGAGGTTCATTGCCGCCATCACATAAGCCCACCATCGGTCCATATTCTGAGCAAGATCAATCCAGTCTCCACAATCATATCCCACCTCCCTCACATCAATTTTTATATTATCCTCCCATCTACATCTCGGCCAACCCAAAGGTCTTTTTCCCTCCGGCATTCCCACTAACACACTATATGCATTTCTGGATTCGCCCGTACGTGCTCCATGCCCTGCCCATCTCATACGTATGGATCTAATGTTCCTAATTATGTCAGATGACAATGTAACAATGCGTGCAGTTCTACGTTGTGTAACTTTCTCCATTCTCATGTAACTTCATCCCTTTTAGCGCCAAATATTTTCCTAAGCACCTTATTCTCAAACATCCTTAACCTCTGTCCCTGTCTCAAAGTGAGAGTCCAAGTTTCACACTCATACAGAACAACCGGTAACATAACTGTTTTATAAATTCTAACGTTTAGGCTTTTTGAGAGCAGACTGGATGAATAAAGCTTGTCAACCGAATACATTTTGTTGTTCCTACTGAATTAAATATTTGTGATATGAGCAGAAGAAACGCAGTGCAAATATCCCACCCGTGACAATGGTATGGCCGTATCATTATTATTATTATTATTATTATTATTATTATTATTATTATTATTATTATTGTTGTTATTATTATTATTGTTGTTATTCTTATTGCTATTATTATTATTATTATTTTTATTGTTACTTACTTACTAATGGCATTTAAGGAACCCGCAGGTTCATTGCCGCACTCACATAAGCACGCTATCGGTCCCTATCCTGAGCAAGATTAATCCACTCTCTATCATCATATCCCAACTCCCTCAAATCCATTTTAATATTATCCTCCCATCTACGTCTCGGCCTACCCAAAGGTCTTTTTCCCTCCGGCCTTCCAACTAACACTCTATATGCAATTCTGGATTCGCCCATAAGTGCTACATGCCCTGCCCATCTCAAACGTCTGGATTTAATGTTCCTAATTATATCAGATGACAATGTAACAATGCGTGCAGTTCTGCGTTGTGTAACTTTCTCCCTTCTCATGCAACTTCATCCCTTTTAGAGCCAAATATTTTCCTAAGCACCTTATTCTCAAACACCATTAATCTCTGTTCCTCTCTCAAAGTGAGAGTTCAAGTTTCATTCTCGTAGAGAACAATCGGTAATATAAATTTTATAAATTCTTTCTTTCAGATTTTTTGAGAGCGGACTGGATGATAAAAGCTTCTCAACCGAATACATTTTGTTGTTCCTAATCAATTAAATATTTGTATGTATGTAATGTATATATGTATTTATTCACACAGCAAATGGGTATAAACCCAGTGGCAGTGGTAACTAATTATACTCAATAATGACAATTACTAATAAACACAACTAATAAAAAACAATAATTAATAATAATGATAATAATAAAATAATAATACTAATAATAATAATAATAATAATAATAATAATAATAATAACAATAATAATAATAATATGGAGCTTCCTAAATTACTAAATTAAATGAAGCATGATCACTTAAAATAACATTTAAAGTAAATCTAATTTAGTCGACCTGGTTGGCAAGTTTGTATAGCGCTGGCCTTCTGTGCCCAAGGTTGCGGGTTCGATCCCGGGCCAGATCGATGGCATTTAAGTGTGCTTAAATTCGACAGGCTCATGTCAGTAAATTTACTGGCATGTAAAAGAACTCCTGCGGGACAAAATTCCGGCACATCCGGTGACGCTGATATAACCTCTGCAGTTGCGAGCGTCGTTAAATAAAACATAACATTTAACATTTAAATCTAATTTATATCTTAACCCTAAGTTCGAACTAAGACCCACGAGTGTGACAGGTTTATACCTACACAAGTACCTTTCGGCACTATACTTATTTCGCTGTCACTACACTGATTCTGTCCTGATTTCACTAACATTTCAAAACCTGTAATTAGAGTACAGGGATATCATTTTATATTTACTTCAATTTTTATTGTACCTGAGTTTTTGAATGTACTTCACTCCCATCCCCCTCTACTAATGAAGTTCCAACTGTCCTTCACACAGAACCAAGGCCGCATATAGTAAGCAGTACTGAGTTAGAGAGTATAGTACGTTCCAGAAATATGTTCGCGTTTTCGAGTGACGAAAGAGCTTTCAATATTGAATCATATTTTCGCACAAGTACTGTCGTCCGTTTGCCTACGTCGCATCCCGGTATCCCCCACTTGCTTCTGCTCGCTCGTCTGTAAAGGCTAGTGGCTGGGCTGTCTCAGTTCTTTTTCTGAAAACAATTTCTGTTAGGAATTGGACGTCTACGTAATATTATACAACTGTTTAAAATAACTTAAATGAAAGAGCCTCTTTAAGTAATTAACTGTCACGTGATTTCCCCCCTTTCTACGACCCTGCTACATAACTACTTGAACGAACAGTAGATAACATGTCTGAGTAATTTTATTTTTTCGGATCAGGCAAAAGTGAAGACTGAATTTACAGTACGTAAGATACTCTTTGTAGAGTAGGTACAGAATTATTTCAACATGAGTTACTAGTACGAAGG